>NC_068445.1:42060099-42122599 GCF_023373465.1 Oncorhynchus keta | reverse complement strand
AAATCGTGTCCCCTCTGCCCATAAATCGTGTCCCCTCTGCCCATAAATCGTGTCCCCTCTGCCCATAAATCGTGTCCCCTCTGCCCATAAATCGTGTCCCCTCTGCCCATAAATCGTGTCCCCTCTGCCCATAAATCGTGTCCCCTCTGCCCATAAATCGTGTCCCCTCTGCCCATAAATCGTGTCCCCTCTGCCCATAAATCGTGTCCCCTCTGCCCATAAATCGTGTCCCCTCTGCCCATAAATCGTGTCCCCTCTGCCCATAAATCGTGTCCCCTCTGCCCATAAATCGTGTCCCCTCTGCCCATAAATCGTGTCCCCTCTGCTGCCCATAAATCGTGTCCCCTCTGCCCATAAATCGTGTCCCCTCTGCCCATAAATCGTGTCCCCTCTGCCCATAAATCGTGTCCCCTCTGCCCATAAATCGTGTCCCCTCTGCCCATAAATCGTGTCCCCTCTGCCCATAAATCGTGTCCCCTCTGCCCATAAATCGTGTCCCCTCTGCCCATAACTCGTGTCCCCTCTGCCCATAAATCGTGTCCCCTCTGTCCATAAATCGTGTCCCCTCTGCCCATAAATCGTGTCCCCTCTGCCCATAAATCGTGTCCCCTCTGCCCATAAATCGTGTCCCCTCTGCCCATAAATCGTGTCCTCTCCTCTGTTCCAGTCCGGCTAAATATCAACAGGCCATTTTAATATAATGACCGGTCAACAGATGGAGAAGAAATCAACGGCTATGTCCCAAATAGAAACCTTTGTCCAATAGGGCTCTGGTCAACAGTAGTGCACTATATAGGGAATAGGGTCTATAGTAGTGCACTATATAGGGAATAGGGCTCTGGTCAACAGTAGTGCACATTTTTGACCCAAGTAAAGACATGTAAAGGCAATGCTACCAAATACTAATTGAAAAATGTAATAGAAAAAGTCTGTAACACCCCTCTCCATACAGCTCCCTCATTAAAGTAGGGGTCTTTCTACACGAGACACACTGTAACACTGAAACGCTAGAAAAACTATACAGAGAGAGAGAGACCCTTTCTACACAAACACACACACCAACAGAAGCAGCATGTTTAATAATAGATGTCTCTGTTACACAGCTCATTAGTCCAAATGACAGAGCAATATACCAGACCAGTCACTACCAGACCAGTCACTACCAGACCAGTCACTACCAGGATCATATATAACTCACTCACTCACTCACCACTCACTCACTCACCACCACTCACCACTCACTCACTCACCACTCACTCACCACCACTCACACACACACACACACACACACACACACACATGTAACGGATGTGAAACGGCTAGCCCATAGTTAGCGGTGTGCGCTAAATAGCGTTTCAATCGGTGACGTCACTTGCTCTGAGACCTTGAAGTACTACCCCTTGCTCTGCAAGGGCCAGCCATGGGTAACGATGCTTCGTGGGTGACTGTTGTTGATGTGTGCAGAAGGTCCCTGGTTCGCGCCCGGGTATGGGCGAGGGGACGGTTTAAAAATTATACTGTTACACACACACACACATATATATATATTGCTGAATAGTGTTGTTCTGACCTATGTCTCTATCTAGTCCTTCCCTGAGTATTCTGCCACAAACTGGATAGTTAGTGAGTCAACCTGGCAACCCAGAAACACTCCTAATTATTACTCTGACCTTACATGGACACGGAATGAGTCAAATTATTCACTACTTTTCCTCTCGTCACAGGAGGTCACAGGAGGTCGAGTGAGATGAAGGAACTGGCAACTCTCCTGTCTGCATCGCTCTGTCTATTAGAGTGTAACCTCAGCACCCACAATTAAATCAGTGAGCCTGCCATACGAGACACTAGCTACAGTCTAACAATACTGGACCTGTCTGTCTGCTACAGTCTAACATTACTAG
Source organism: Oncorhynchus keta (assembly GCF_023373465.1). Classification (NCBI taxonomy): domain Eukaryota; kingdom Metazoa; phylum Chordata; class Actinopteri; order Salmoniformes; family Salmonidae; genus Oncorhynchus; species Oncorhynchus keta. The sequence continues at coordinate 42,120,698 of NC_068445.1, read as the reverse complement.
ACCTGTCTGTCTGCTACAGTCTAACATTACTGGACCTGTCTGTCTGCTACAGTCTAACAATACTGGACCTGTCTGTCTGCTACAGTCTAACATTACTGGACCTGTCTGTCTGCTACAGTCTAACATTACTAGACCTGTCTGTCAACTACAGTCTAACATTACTGGACCTGTCTGTCTGCTACAGTCTAACAATACTGGACCTGTCTGTCTGCTACAGTCTAACATTACTGGACCTGTCTGTCTGCTACAGTGTAAGATTACTGGACTTGTCTGTCTGCTACAGTCTAACATTACTGGACCTGTCTGTCTGCTACAGTCTAACATTACTGGACCTGTCTGTCTGCTACAGTCTAACATTACTGGACCTGTCTGTCTGCTACAGTCTAACATTACTAGACCTGTCTGTCAACTACAGTCTAACATTACTGGACCTGTCTGTCTGCTACAGTCTAACATTACTGGACCTGTCTGTCTGCTACAGTCTAACATTACTGGACCTGTCTGTCTGCTACAGTCTAACATTACTGGACCTGTCTGTCTGCTACAGTCTAACATTACTGGACCTGTCTGTCTGCTACAGTGTAACATTACTGGACCTGTCTGTCTGCTACAGTGTAACATTACTGGACCTGTCTGTCTGCTACAGTGTAACATTACTGGACCTGTCTGTCTGCTACAGTCTAACATTACTGGATCTGTCTGTCTGCTACAGTGTAACATTACTGGACCTGTCTGTCTGCTACAGTCTAACATTACTGGACCTGTCTGTCTGCTACAGTGTAACATTACTGGACCTGTCTGTCTGCTACAGTCTAACATTACTGGACCTGTCTGTCTGCTACAGTCTAACATTACTGTACCTGTCTGTCTGCTACAGTCTAACATTACTGGACCTGTCTGTCTGCTACAGTCTAAAATTACTGGACCTGTCTGTCTGCTACAGTGTAACATTACTGGACCTGTCTGTCTGCTACATTGTAACATTACTGGACCTGTCTGTCTGCTACAGTGTAACATTACTGGACCTGTCTGTCTGCTACATTGTAACATTACTGGACCCATCTGCCTGCTACATTGTAACATTACTGGACCTGTCTGTCTGCTACAGTGTAACATTACTGGACCTGTCTGTCTGCTACAATCTAACATTACTGGACCTGTCTGTCTGCTACAGTGTAACATTACTGGACCTGTCTGTCTGCTACAGTGTAACATTACTGGACCTGTCTGTCTGCTACAGTGTAACATTACTGGACCTGTCTGTCTGCTACAGTCTAACATTACTGGACCTGTCTGTCTGCTACAGTCTAACATTACTGGACCTGTCTGTCTGCTACAGTCTAACATTACTGGACCTGTCTGTCTGCTACAGTCTAACAGTACTGGACCTGTCTGTCTGCTACAGTGTAACTAGGGAGTTAGTGGAACAGTCTGTCTGCTACAGTGTAACTAGTGAGTTAGTGGACCTGTCTGTCTGCTACAGTGTAACTAGTGAGTTAGTGGACCTGTCTGTCTGCTACAGTGTAACTAGTGAGTTAGTGGACCTGTCTGTCTGCTACAGTGTAACTAGTGAGTTAGTGGACCTGTCTGTCTGCTACAGTGTAACTAGTGAGTTAGTGGACCTGTCTGCCTGTTACAGTCTAACATTACTGGACCTGTCTGTCTGCTACAGTCTAACATTACTGGACCTGTCTGTCTGCTACAGTGTAACATTACTGGACCTGTCTGCTACAGTGTAACATTACTGGACCTGTCTGTCTGCTACAGTGTAACATTACTGGACCTGTCTGTCTGCTACAGTCTAACATTACTGGACCTGTCTGTCTGCTACAGTCTAACATTACTGGACCTGTCTGTCTGCTACAGTCTAACATTACTGTACCTGTCTGTCTGCTACAGTCTAACATTACTGGACCTGTCTGTCTGCTACAGTCTAAAATTACTGGACCTGTCTGTCTGCTACAGTGTAACATTACTGGACCTGTCTGTCTGCTACATTGTAACATTACTGGACCTGTCTGTCTGCTACAGTGTAACATTACTGGACCCGTCTGTCTGCTACATTGTAACATTACTGGACCCGTCTGCCTGCTACATTGTAACATTACTGGACCTGTCTGTCTGCTACAGTGTAACATTACTGGACCTGTCTGTCTGCTACAGTCTAACATTACTGGACCTGTCTGTCTGCTACAGTGTAACATTACTGGACCTGTCTGTCTGCTACAGTGTAACATTACTGGACCTGTCTGTCTGCTACAGTCTAACATTACTGGACCTGTCTGTCTGCTACAGTGTAACATTACTGGACCTGTCTGTCTGCTACAGTCTAACATTACTGGACCTGTCTGTCTGCTACAGTGTAACATTACTGGACCTGTCTGTCTGCTACAGTGTAACATTACTGGACCTGTCTGTCTGCTACAGTCTAACATTACTGGACCTGTCTGTCTGCTACAGTGTAACATTACTGGACCTGTCTGTCTGCTACAGTCTAACATTACTGGACCTGTCTGTCTGCTACAGTGTAACATTACTGGACCTGTCTGTCTGCTACAGTCTAACATTACTGGACCTGTCTGTCTGCTACAGTCTAACATTACTGTACCTGTCTGTCTGCTACAGTCTAACATTACTGGACCTGTCTGTCTGCTACAGTCTAACATTACTGGACCTGTCTGTCTGCTACAGTGTAACATTACTGGACCTGTCTGTCTGCTACATTGTAACATTACTGGACCTGTCTGTCTGCTACAGTGTAACATTACTGGACCTGTCTGTCTGCTACATTGTAACATTACTGGACCCGTCTGCCTGCTACATTGTAACATAACTGGACCTGTCTGTCTGCTACAGTGTAACATTACTGGACCTGTCTGTCTGCTACAATCTAACGTTACTGGACCTGTCTGTCTGCTACAGTGTAACATTACTGGACCTGTCTGTCTGCTACAGTGTAACATTACTGGACCTGTCTGTCTGCTACAGTGTAACATTACTGGACCTGTCTGTCTGCTACAGTCTAACATTACTGGACCTGTCTGTCTGCTACAGTCTAACATTACTGGACCTGTCTGTCTGCTACAGTCTAACATTACTGGACCTGTCTGTCTGCTACAGTCTAACAGTACTGGACCTGTCTGTCTGCTACAGTGTAACTAGGGAGTTAGTGGAACAGTCTGTCTGCTACAGTGTAACTAGTGAGTTAGTGGACCTGTCTGTCTGCTACAGTGTAACTAGTGAGTTAGTGGACCTGTCTGTCTGCTACAGTGTAACTAGTGAGTTAGTGGACCTGTCTGTCTGCTACAGTGTAACTAGTGAGTTAGTGGACCTGTCTGTCTGCTACAGTGTAACTAGTGAGTTAGTGGACCTGTCTGCCTGTTACAGTCTAACATTACTGGACCTGTCTGTCTGCTACAGTCTAACATTACTGGACCTGTCTGTCTGCTACAGTGTAACATTACTGGACCTGTCTGTCTGCTACAGTGTAACATTACTGGACCTGTCTGTCTGCTACAGTGTAACATTACTGGACCTGTCTGTCTGCTACAGTCTAACATTACTGGACCTGTCTGTCTGCTACAGTCTAACATTACTGGACCTGTCTGTCTGCTACAGTCTAACATTACTGGACCTGTCTGTCTGCTACAGTCTAACATTACTAGACATGTCTGTCTGCTACAGTCTAACATTACTGGACCTGTCTGTCTGCTACAGTGTAACACTACTGGACCTGTCTGTCTGCTATAGTGTAACATTACTGGACCTGTCTGTCTGCTACAGTGTAACTAGGGAGTTAGTGGACCTGTCTGTCTGCTACAGTGTAACTAGTGAGTTAGTGGACCTGTCTGTCTGCTACAGTGTAACTCGTGTGTTAGTGGACCTGTCTGTCTGCTACAGTGTAACTAGTGAGTTAGTGGACCTGTCTGTCTACTACAGTGTAACTAGTGAGTTAGTGGACCTGTCTGTCTGCTACAGTGTAACTAGTGTGTTAGTGGACCTGTCTGTCTGCTACAGTCTAACATTACTGGACCTGTCTGTCTGCTACAGTGTAACACTACTGGACCTGTCTGTCTGCTATAGTGTAACATTACTGGACCTGTCTGTCTGCTACAGTGTAACTAGGGAGTTAGTGGACCTGTCTGTCTGCTACAGTGTAACTAGTGAGCTATAAAGCAGACAGTTCCATCCCAGAGGGACGCTGAACATGCAGTGTTTGTTAATGGTTAATTAAACTCAGCTCTGTTCCAACACTACGGATTTTCACAGTGGTGACAGAGAGAACAACAATACCTAACGTTAAAAGACATTGGTTTTGTGTTGGTAAGTTGCATTGCTGTTGCCCCTCACAACAACACACACTACAAGCTGCTCTCTCTGTTAACACTCTTATGATATGTGAGTCTGGAAATGGAATGAGTAGAAAAGGGTCAGACATGGGTCAAGGGTCAAAGGTTGCAGAATGCCGATACAGTCTCAGATTACTTGGAGTCCCACGCACACAGGATTCATACAACATTCACACTACATTCCTACAATATTCGTAGAGCATTCACACAACATTCATATGACATTCACACTACATTCCTATAGCATTCACACAACATTCATACAATATTCAAAGAGCATTCACACAACATTCATACGACATTCACACTACATTCCTACAGCATTCACACAACATTCATACAATATTCACACAACATTCACACTACATTCATACAGCATTCACACAACAGTCATACAATATTCACAAAATATTCACACAATATCCATTCATTCTAGCCTCTAAGACCTTGTTACTATGGCCATGACCAGAGAGTGTCCAGTCCATTTCATAGCATACAGACCTGATAAAATGCACATGTCCCTTACACACCCAAGCTCCCTCTTCCCCACCAATACACACTCCCAACCCCATTCCTGTAGAGCTGTCCCAGTGAAGATGAGGATGTATGGATTACAGTAAAGGCAGCACTCTGACAGGTTTACAGGCCTGCAGAAACATGATACAGGAAACGTCAGGAGTGTCACAGTGACAAGTTCAGCTGGTGGACTCACAGACTAGAGAGTTGAGGAGATGCAACACATGGAGCTGAGGAGAGCTGGGTTGGTTTAGCAGCTGAGGAGAGCTGGGTTGGCTTAAGAGCTGAGGAGTTCTGGGTTGGTTTAGGAGCTGAGTTGGGTTAAGAGCTGAGGAGTTCTGGGTTAGTTTGGGAGCTGATGAGAGCTGGGTTGGGTTAAGAGCTGAGGAGTTCTGGGTTGGTTTAGGACCTGATGAGAGCTCGGTTGGGTTAAGAGCGGAGTTCTGGGTTGGGTCAGGAGCTGAGGAGAGCTGGGTTTTTTATTTTATTTTTATTTTAACTTTCTTTAACTATGCAAGTCAGTTAACAACAAACTCTTGTTTTCAATGACGGCCTAGGAACAGTGGGTTAACTGCCTGTTCAGGGGCAGAACCACATTTGTACCTTGTCAGTTCGGGGGTTTGAACTTGCAACCTTCCGGTTACTAGTCCAACGCTCTAACCACTAGGCTACCCTGCCGCCCCAAGGGTTAGGAGCTGAGGAGAGCTGGGTTGGGTCAGGAGCTGAGGAGAGCTACTTTGGGTTAGGAGCTGAGGAGAGCTACTTTGGGTTAGGAGCTGAGGAGAGCTGGGTTGGGTTAGTAGCTGAGGAGAGCTGGGTTGGGTTAGTAGCTGAGGAGAGCTGGGTTGGGTTAGTAGCTGAGGAGAGCTGGGTTGGGTTAGTAGCTGAGGAGAGCTGGGTTGGGTTAGTAGCTGAGGAGAGCTGGGTTGGGTTAGCAGCTGAGGAGAGCTGTGTTGGTTTAGGAGCTGAGGAGAGCTGTGTTGGTTTAGGAGCTGAGGAGAGCTGGGTTGGGTTAGGAGCTGAGGAGAGCTGGGTTGGTTTAGGAGCTGAGGAGAGCTACTTTGGGTTAGGAGCTGAATAGAGCTACTTTGGGTTAGGAGCTGAGGAGAGCTACTTTGGGTTAGGACCTGAGGAGAGCTGGGTTGGGTTAGTAGCTGAGGAGAGCTGGGTTGGGTTAGTAGCTGAGGAGAGCTGTGTTGGTTTAGGAGCTGGGGAGAGCTGGGTTGGTTTAGGAGCTGAGGAGAGCTGGGTTGGTTTAGGAGCTGAGGAGAGCTGTGTTGGTTTAGGAGCTGAGGAGAGCTGGGTTGGGTTAGGAGCTGAGGAGAGCTGGGTTGGTTTAGGAGCTGAGGAGAGCTACTTTGGGTTAGGAGCTGAATAGAGCTACTTTGGGTTAGGAGCTGAGGAGAGCTACTTTGGGTTAGGACCTGAGGAGAGCTGGGTTGGGTTAGTAGCTGAGGAGAGCTGGGTTGGGTTAGTAGCTGAGGAGAGCTGTGTTGGTTTAGGAGCTGGGGAGAGCTGGGTTGGTTTAGGAGCTGAGGAGAGCTGGGTTGGTTTAGGAGCTGAGGAGAGTTGTTTTGACCTTAGTGCTGTTCTCTTCAGCTCTGTAGCTAAAGAGTTGTTTTGACCTTAGTGCTGTTCTCTTCAGCTCTGTAGATAAAGAGTTGTTTTGACCTTAGTGCTGTTCTCTTCTATCTGTAGCTAAAGAGTTGTTTTGACCTTAGTGCTGACCAGGTAGAGAGATGGAGGGCTCTGACCAGGTAGAGAGATGAAGGGCTCTGACCAGGTAGAGAGATGGAGGGCTCTGACCAGGTAGAGAGATGGAGGGCTCTGACCAGGTAGAGAGATGGAGGGCTCTGACCAGGTAGAGAGATGGAGGGCTCTGACCAGGTAGAGAGATGGAGGGCTCTGCCCAGGTAGAGAGATGGAGGGCTCTGCCCAGGTAGAGAGATGGAGGGCTCTGACCAGGTAGAGAGATGGAGGGCTCTGACCAGGTAGAGAGATGGAGGGCTCTGACCAGGTAGAGAGATGGAGGGCTCTGACCAGGTAGAGAGATGGAGGGCTCTGACCAGGTAGAGATGGAGGGCTCTGACCAGGTAGAGAGATGGAGGGCTCTGACCAGGTAGAGAGATGGAGGGCTCTGACCAGGTAGAGAGATGGAGGGCTCTGACCAGGTAGAGAGATGGAGGGCTCTGACCAGGTAGAGAGATGGAGGGCTCTGACCAGGTAGAGAGATGGAGGGCTCTGACCAGGTAGAGAGATGGAGGGCTCTACCCAGGTAGAGAGATGGAGGGCTCTGACCAGGTAGAGAGATGGAGGGCTCTGCCCAGGTAGAGAGATGGAGGGCTCTGACCAGGTAGAGAGATGGAGGGCTCTGACCAGGTAGAGAGATGGAGGGCTCTGACCAGGTAGAGAGATGACAGTTGTTGCTGCCCCATGATTTCCCCACATGTCCTGACCATCTTGCCCAACCTATTTTGTTGTGCAACCTTGATGTTCCCAAACCAGCAGGTCAAGCAGTAGGACAGAATCCTCTCAATGAATGATTTATACAAGAGAACCGTGATGGTTAGATCAACATTAAAAAAAGTGCCGTTTCCCTAGGAAATACAGTCTCTGTTGGCCTTTCTCAAAAATAGCATCAGAACACTGATCCCAGGACAGCTTGTTTGTCAATGACTAGCCCAAATTATTTGTACTCCTCCACTATTTCAATGGGCTGACCTTTTATCATGGTGTGTACATGGTAGTGTTTCTTCCAAAGTCAATCACCGCGTCCTTTGTTTTTGACCTATTTTAAAATGAGATGGGATGACTCACACCAGACAGGAAAATCATTCAGAGCCGGTCCTCATCTCATTCCCCTCGAGAAGACTGACCAAAGCAGTATCGTCAGCATATTTGATCAGGTGTCGCCCTGGGAACCGTCTCCGGGCAGCTGTCTGTATACTGTGTGTGTTGTACTGGTGAAAGAACACTGCCCTGTGGGGTTCCAACTGAAGTCGTCCACACCTCAGAGAGTGTGTTGCCAACTCGTACCTGCTGAGACCTATCAGTTAGGAAGTTGGTGATCCGTGTTATGAGAGTAGCGTCAAGTCCGAAGTCTCCTCTCAGTCTCTGTCCGCGAGGATGTGTTCCTGATGGTTGGTGTGCTCAGTGTACAGGACAGTGATGAGAGCTGCCAAGTCGCTCACAGTTCAGGTGCCCCCACTATTGTTTTCCCACAGGGAAAACGTTCCCCTGTTCCCAAGGGTCCTATTGGCTACTTAGTGAGGATAACTTGAGCCCGGTTCCTGAATAATAAGCATAGATAGGCTCTAAAACGAGGCACAGATCGGTGGTGTGTGTGTGTGTGTGTCTGTGTGTCTGTGTGTCTGTGTGTCTGTGTGTCTGTGTGTGTGTGGTGTGTGCATGCGCACGTACGTGTGTCTGTGTGTCTGTGTGTCAGTGTGTTTAATCAAATCTTCCTCTGCAGTAATTGCTCTTTGCTCTCTCTCTCTACCCGACCAGATCGTTTAGGTTATTTTACAGTCACGGCACATTGTTGTTGTTTTTTTCAGCTGTGACATTACACAGTCTGTACACGGACCACACCGATGTTACAAGCATCACGCTGTGTAATGGGGTTAACAGGGAAGGAGGGACGTGTGTGTGTGTGTTTGTGTGTGTGTGTGTGTGTGTGTGTGTGTGTGTGTGTGTGTGTGTGTGTGTGTGTGTGCTTGACAGCTGTGCCCTGAGGTGCTAGAAAAATTCCAACAATTAGGATTGAACATTTCCAGCATTGAATCGGTAGAAAGCTGTGACAAATCTGTTCCTGTAACTACGGTGATTCTGTTCCTGTAACTATGGTGATTCTGTTTCTGTAACTACGGTGATTCTGTTCCTGTAACTACGGTGATTCTGTTCCTGTAACTACGGTGATTCTGTTCCTGTAACTATGGTGATTCTGTTCCTGTAACTGTGGTGAATCTGTAATCAGAACGGAGCTGTGATCACACACACACACAGTCACTCAGTCACACACACACACACACACAAACACACACACAAACAAACAAACACACAAACAAACAAACACACACACTCAGTCACACTCTCTCTCTCTCTCTCTCACAGGAATGTCCGCACGCCAACTGATGGAGTGAAACAGCCTAATCATTGTGCAACAACTCTGAATGAAATGCGCGTGTTAAAAAAAACAGTTTTGATAGCCACGACTAAAAATGGTTACTATTTTTATTTCTCAACTGGTAATTGACACACACTTCCCATTCACCATTCAAGTGTGTATAATGGTAGGCAAGCTTCAGCACATCACACACCACTTTGCAATGAGCTGGAGGCAGTATGCATTTTGAAAACATATACTTAATTGGTTGAAACCTGAACGTTTTACTTCATATTGTGAGGCATGTTTACCATGCTTCAAAGTAGCCTAGACAAACTACGACCAAATATGGAGTCAACTCTTTCATAAAGACATCCATATGCCTCTGAAACCAGTAGCCTATTTCGCTCATATTCTATTGGTTTTCAATTCAACTTTCTTTCATTGACCAGTAGCCAAAGGCACAATCCCAGTCATACAAGCTGACCAATAGAATAGGTAAATGTTTCTACTATGGGCATTGGGGGGGATAGTAGGTTGACATATAGGCTGGTTTTTGCTGTTCGTTACTCGTCTTGTTTCCTGAGGTAAAGTAAATGTTGGACAGGTATTCTAACATCTTTAAAGTGCACATCAGAATTCAGTAAGAAGGACGCATTGCATCTTCGAGTTGCATTTCTTGTTAATATGAGTTACCATAATGTAAATGTGATTTTTGTCATTCTGAGCACCGTGGGTGGACGCCCTAATCAGGCTACACACCCAATGCATATTGCATACGTACATAAAAATGAAACAATTAACGGTAGATTAACATGCTGCCGGTCCTAAAGGAAACCCTGATACAGACATCACGCACATGCACACACACGATCATGCATACACACACACACACACACACACACACACACACACACACACACACACACACACACACACACACACACACACACACACACACACACACACACACACACACACACACACACACACACACACACACACACACACACACACACACACACACACACACACACACACACACACACACACACACACACACACACACACACACACACGCAGACACACACACACACACACACACACGCAGACACACAAACACACACACGCATAATCATGCATGCACACACACACGCACACAATAATGCATGCACACACACACATACACACACACAATAATGCATGCACACACACACATACACACACACAATCATGCATGCACACACACATACACACTATGTTGTAAATTTGTAAACTGAGCTCGAGCATCAGTTTTACAACACTGTAAATATCATAATATCATCATAAATATCATAAATATCAACCCAAACAAGTCAAGGACAAGGTTCTCTATCATTACAGTGGACCAGAAACCAAACAAGTCAAGTGCAGCACTCTCCTCTCAGTCTCCTCCTCCTCTCAGTCTCCTGGCTGATATAGTGCTCTCCTGGCTGACATAGTACTCTCCTGTCTGATATAGTACTCTCCTGTCTGATATAGTACTCTCCTGGCTGACATAGTACTCTCCTGGCTGACATAGTACTCTCCTGGCTGACATAGTACTCTCCTGGCTGATATAGTGCTCTCCTGGCTGACATAGTACTCTCCTGTCTGATATAGTACTCTCCTGTCTGATATAGTACTCTCCTGGCTGACATAGTACTCTCCTGGCTGACATAGTACTCTCCTGGCTGACATAGTACTCTCCTGGCTGATATAGTACTCTTCTGGCTGACATAGTACTCTCCTGAGTGACATAGTACTCTCCTGGCTGATATAGTACTCTCCTGGCTGACATAGTACTCTCCTGGCTGATACAGTACTCTCCTGGCTGATACAGTACTCTCCTGGCTGATATAGTACTCTCCTGGCTGATATAGTACTCTCCTGGCTGATATAGTACTCTCCTGGCTGACATAGTACTCTCCTGGCTGACATAGTACTCTCCTGGCTGACATAGTACTCTCCTGGCTGATATAGTACTCTTCTGGCTGACATAGTACTCTCCTGAGTGACATAGCACTCTCCTGGCTGATATAGTACTCTCCTGGCTGACATAGTACTCTCCTGGCTGATACGGTACTCTCCTGGCTGATATAGTACTCTCCTGGCTGATATAGTACTCTCCTGGCTGATATAGTACTCTCCTGGCTGATATAGTACTCTCCTGGCTGACATAGTACTCTCCTGGCTGACATAGTACTCTCCTGGCTGACATAGTACTCTCCTGGCTGATATAGTAGTCTCCTGGCTGATATAGTAGTCTCCTGGCTGACATAGTACTCTCCTGGCTGACCTAATACTCTCCTGGCTGATATAGTACTATCCTGGCTGATATAGTACTATCCTGGCTGATATAGTAGTCTCCTGGCTGACATAGTACTCTCCTGGCTGACCTAATACTCTCCTGGCTGATATAGTACTCTCCTGGCTGATATAGTACTCTCCTGGCTGATATAGTAGTCTCCTGGCTGATATAGTACTCTCCTGGCTGATATAGTACTCTCCTGGCTGACATAGTACTCTCCTGGCTGATATAGTACTCTCCTGGCTGACGTAGTACTCTCCTGGCTGATACAGTACTCTCCTGGCTGACATAGTACTCTCCTGGCTGATATAGTACTCTCCTGGCTGATACAGTACTCTCCTGGCTGACATAGTACTCTCCTGGCTGATATAGTACTCTCCTGGCTGACATAGTACTCTCCTGGCTGATATAGTACTCTCCTGGCTGATATAGTACTCTCCTGGCTGATATAGTACTCTCCTGGCTGATATAGTACTCTCCTGGCTGATATAGTACTCTCCTGGCTGACATAGTACTCTCCTGGCTGATATAGTACTATCCTGGCTGATACAGTACTCTCCTGGCTGACATAGTACTCTCCTGGCTGACATAGTACTCTCCTGGCTGACATAGTACTCTCCTGGCTGACATAGTACTCTCCTGGCTGATATAATACTCTCCTGGCTGATACAGTACTCTCCTGGCTGATATAGTACTCTCCTGGCTGACATAGTACTCTCCTGGCTGATATAATACTCTCCTGGCTGACATAGTACTCTCCTGGCTGACATAGTACTCTCCTGGCTGATACAGTACTCTCCTGGCTGATATAGTACTCTCCTGGCTGACATAGTACTCTCCTGGCTGATATAGTACTCTCCTGGCTGATATAGTACTCTCCTGGCTGATATAGTACTCTCCTGGCTGACATAGTACTCTCCTGCCTCCATTCTCTGTCAGCTCAGCCAACTCTAATGACATGTATGAACCCTGGGAGGGAGGCAACATAGTGGGAAGCGCCAGGCTGGCCGCAAAAACTAAGAGCTGATTTACTCTGCTGGTTTACTCTGCTGGTTTACTCTGCTGGTTTACTCTGCTGGTTTACTCTGCCTGCTGAAGAGCTGCATGCCTGGCGCTCTCTCCTCTCCACTCCCTTCACGTAGCAGGGCTCTCTGACTTAGACAAAGGTAACAAGCTCCTATCTCCTCTGCACTCCTCTCATCTCCTATCTTCTTCTCTCCTCTCCTGGCTGCCTTAGTGGAAACGGGGCCAAGCTGAGTCTCTCTATTCTCCCCATTGAGCAGCACAATACCATTGGTAATTATATGGTAACAGACAGAAACAAACACTTCTGACAATTACAGACAAGACAAGATGTGACTGGCCTGATGAGACTATAATTTCCCATTACTGAAGAACATTATGCTAATTCCTCCCTGGCCCATTTGTCACAAGTGAGATTTATGACCAGGATAACACCCTGGTTACTGTCTAGAAGAGAATTAGACCAAGATAACACCCTGGTTACTGTCCAGAAGAGAATTAGACCAGGATAACACCCTGGTTACTGTCTAGAAGAGAATTAGACCAGGATAACACCCTGGTTACTGTCCAGAAGAGAATTAGACCAGGATAACACCCTGGTTACTGTCTAGAAGAGAATTAGACCAGGATAACACCCTGGTTACTGTCCAGAAGAGAATTAGACCAGGATAACACCCTGGTTACTACCCAGAAGAGAATTAGACCAGGATAACACCCTGGTTACTGTCCAGAAGAGAATTAGACCAGGATAACACCCTGGTTACTGTCCAGAAGAGAATTAGACCAGGATAACACCCTGGTTACTACCCAGAAGAGAATTAGACCAGGATAACACCCTGGTTACTACGCAGAAGGGAATTAGACCAGGATAACACCCTGGTTACTACGCAGAAGAGAATTAGACCAGGATAACATCCCGGTTACTACCCAGAAGATAATTAGACTAGGATAACACCCTGGTTACTGTCCAGAAGAGGATTAGACCAGGATAACACCCTGGTTACTACCCAGAAGAGAATTAGACCAGGATAACACCCTGGTTACTAACCAGAAGAGAATTAGACCAGGATAACACCCTGGTTACTGTCCAGAAGAGAATTAGACCAGGATAACACCCTGGTTACTACCCAGAAGAGAATTAGACCAGGATAAGACACTGGTTACTACCCAGAAGAGAATTAGACCAGGATAACATCCTGGTTACTACCCAGAAGAGAATTAGACCAGGATAACACCCTAGTTACTGTCCAGAAGAGAATTAGACCAGGATAACACCCTGGTTACTACCCAGAAGAGAATTAGACCAGGATAACACCCTGGTTACTGTCCAGAAGAGAATTAGACCAGGATAACACCCTGGTTACTACCCAGAAGAGAATTAGACCAGGATAACATCCTGGTTACTACCCAGAAGAGAATTAGACCAGGATAACATCCTGGTTACTACCCAGAAGAGAATTAGAACAGGATAACACCCTGGTTACTACCCAGAAGAGAATTAGACCAGGATAACATCCTGGTTACTACCCAGAAGAGAATTAGACCAGGATAACATCCTGGTTACTACCCAGAAGAGAATTAGACCAGGATAACATCCTGGTTACTACCCAGAAGAGAATTAGACCAGGATAACACCCTGGTTACTACCCAGAAGAGAATTAGACCAGGATAACACCCTGGTTACTACCCAGAAGAGAATTAGACCAAGATAACATCCTGGTTACTACCCAGAAGAGAATTAGACCAGGATAACACCCTGGTTACTACCCAGAAGAGAATTAGACCAGGATAACATCCTGGTTACTACCCAGAAGAGAATTAGACCAGGATAACATCCTGGTTACTACCCAGAAGAGAATTAGACCAGGATAACACCCTGGTTACTACCCAGAAGAGAATTAGACCAGGATAACACCCTGGTTACTACCCAGAAGAGAATTAGACCAGGATAACACCCTGGTTACTACCCAGAAGAGAATTAGACCAGGATAACACCCTGGTTACTACCCAGAAGAGAATTAGACCAGGATAACACCCTGGTTACTACGCAGAAGAGAATTAGACCAGGATAACACCCTGGTTACTACCCAGAAGAGAATTAGACCAGGATAACACCCTGGTTACTACCCAGAAGAGAATTAGACCAGGATAACACCCTGGTTACTACCCAGAAGAGAATTAGACCAGGATAACATCCTGGTTACTACCCAGAAGAGAATTAGACCAGGATAACACCCTGGTTACTACCCAGAAGAGAATTAGACCAGGATAACACCCTGGTTACTACCCAGAAGAGAATTAGACCAGGATAACATCCTGGTTACTACCCAGAAGAGAATTAGACCAGGATAACACCCTGGTTACTACCCAGAAGAGATGTAAAGCAGGATAACATCCACCCATCCACATGTAGCCATTCTCTTATCTTCTACAGTCTACTACATTCTTCCACATTCTACTACATTCTTCTACATTCCACTACACTCTTCCTCATTCTTCTGAATTCTACTACATTCTATTGCATTCTATTGGATTATACTACATTCTACTACATTTTACTACATTATACTACATTCTACTACATTTTACTACATTCATCTACATTCTACTACATTCTTCTATATTCTTATTTCTACATTCTTCTACATTTTCTACATTCTACTACATTATTCTACAATCTGCTATATTCTACACATTTGTTCTAAATTCTTCTACATTCTACTACATTATTCTACATTCTACAAGATACATTATACTACATTATATGACATGATTTTACATTCTATGACATTATACTACATTCTACTACATTCGATTACATTCTACTACATCATTCTACATTATTATACATTCTCTACATTCTCCTACATTATACCACATTCTTCGACATTCATTAAATTCTACTACATTCTTCTACATACATTAATCTTCATTATATTATATTCTACTACATTATTCTAAATTCTTCTACATTCTACTACATTCTTCTACATTCTGCTATATTCTACACATTTGTCCCTAAATTCCTCTACATTCTACTGCATTATTTTACATTCTACTACATTCTTCTACATACATTATTCTTCATTATATTACATTCTTCTACATTATTATACATTCTACTACAATTTACAACATTATTCTACATTCGACTACATTCCTCTACAACACGTGTGAAAGTTATTCCACGGAGGTCTGAGTGTCTGCGGGTTTTCTCTCATCTCTTGATGAAATAAGGTCACTAATTAGTAAGGAAGTCCCCTCGGCTGGTTGCCTGTGTCTTAATTGAAAGGAAAACCCGCAGACACAAGGCCCTCCATGGAATGAGTTTGACACCCACTGTTCTACAGATTAATCTTTATCATGCTGGGCTGTTCCGTTGTCGATGACTGACACATACAGAGCTCCTCTAGTCAAGGACCCTTTCTGCATCGATTCTAACGGCTGCTTAGTCTGTTTTGGACAATCAACTTTTCAAAAAATGTCAGCCTCCTCCAATCGATACTAAAAGAGGCATTTAAACGGATGCGGCTGACAGACGAGCATTGCAGACAGACAGCCCAGTCATCCAATAATGAAGACAAAAACACATCTATATTGGATTATAAACTGGGTGGTTTCAGAACTGAATGCTGATTGGCTGACAGCCGTGGTATATGAGACCGTATACCAGAGGTTTGACAAAACATTTATTTTTACTGCTCTAATTACGTTGGTAACCAGTTTATAATAGCAATAAGGCACCTCGGGGGTTTGTGGTATATGACCAATATATCACGGCTAAGGGCTGTACCCAGTATATTGGTATATTGGCCATATTATAATAAGATCAGGGTCATATGCACAAGGAATGCTGATCTAGGATCAGATCTGCTCTTTAAGATTAACATGAATAAGACTACATGGAAATACGGACTCCATTGATTTTCTATATTGCACAATCTCATGGTAGTTCAGCCCCTGGATATTAATAAAGTGTCTCAGTGTAGGAGTGCTGATCTAGGATCAGTTCTGCTTATAGATCAGCATACATAAGAGAGGGGACCTGATCCTAGATCAGCAGGTGCTGGTCTGTCCATATTAAGTCAACTTAGTTATAGCTCTCCTCTCTGCCTCCAGCAGTCTATAGTTAACCCAGTCTAGAGTTAACCCAGTCTAGAGTTAACCCAGTCTAGAGTTAACCCAGTCTATAGTAACCCAGTCTATAGTTAACCCAGTCTATAGTAACCCAGTCTAGAATTAACCCAGTCTATAGTAACCCAGTCTAGAGTTAACCCAGTCTAGAGTTAACCCAGTCTATAGTAACCCAGTCTATAGTAACCCAGTCTAGAGTTAACCCAGTCTATAGTAACCCAGTCTAGAGTTAACCCAGTCTATAGTAACCCAGTCTAGAGTTAACCCAGTCTAGAGCTAACCCAGTCTATAGTAACCCAGTCTATAGTTAACCCAGTCTAGAGTTAACCCAGTCTAGAGTTAACCCAGTCTATAGTAACCCAGTCTAGAGTTAACCCAGTCTATAGTAACCCAGTCTAGAGTTAACCCAGTCTAGAGCTAACCCAGTCTATAGTAACCCAGTCTATAGTTAACCCAGTCTAGAGTTAACCCAGTCTAGAGTTAACCCAGTCTATAGTAACCCAGTCTAGAGTAACCCAGTCTAGATTTAACCCAGTCTATAGTAACCCAGTCTAGAGTTAACCCAGTCTAGAGTTAACCCAGTCTAGAGTTAACCCAGTCTATAGTAACCCAGTCTAGAGTTAACCCAGTCTATAGTAACCCAGTCTATAGTAACCCAGTCTAGATTTAACCCATTCTAGAGTTAACCCAGTCTATAGTAACCCAGTCTATAGTAACCCAGTCTAGATTTAACCCAGTCTAGAGCTAACCCAGTCTATAGTAACCCAGTCTAGATTTAACCCAGTCTAGAGCTAACCCAGTCTATAGTAACCCAGTCTATAGTAACCCAGTCTAGATTTAACCCAGTCTAGAGCTAACCCAGTCTATAGTAGCCCAGTCTATAGTTAACCCAGTCTAGAGTAACCCAGTCTATAGTAACCCAGTCTAGAGTTAACCCAGTCTATAGTAACCCAGTCTATAGTAACCCAGTCTAGATTTAACCCAGTCTAGAGTATCCCAGTCTATAGTAACCCAGTCTAGATTTAACCCAGTCTAGAGCTAACCCAGTCTATAATAACCCAGTCTATAGTTAACCCAGTCTAGAGTTAACCCAGTCTAGAGTTAACCCAGTCTATAGTAACCCAGTCTAGAGTAACCCAGTCTAGATTTAACCCAGTCTATAGTAACCCAGTCTAGAGTTAACCCAGTCTAGAGTTAACCCAGTCTAGAGTTAACCCAGTCTATAGTAACCCAGTCTAGAGTTAACCCAGTCTATAGTAACCCAGTCTATAGTAACCCAGTCTAGATTTAACCCATTCTAGAGTTAACCCAGTCTATAGTAACCCAGTCTATAGTAACCCAGTCTAGATTTAACCCAGTCTAGAGCTAACCCAGTCTATAGTAACCCAGTCTAGATTTAACCCAGTCTAGAGCTAACCCAGTCTATAGTAACCCAGTCTATAGTAACCCAGTCTAGATTTAACCCAGTCTAGAGCTAACCCAGTCTATAGTAACCCAGTCTATAGTTAACCCAGTCTAGAGTAACCCAGTCTATAGTAACCCAGTCTAGAGTTAACCCAGTCTATAGTAACCCAGTCTATAGTAACCCAGTCTAGATTTAACCCAGTCTAGAGTATCCCAGTCTATAGTAACCCAGTCTAGATTTAACCCAGTCTAGAGCTAACCCAGTCTATAGTAACCCAGTCTATAGTTAACCCAGTCTAGAGTAACCCAGTCTATAGTAACCCAGTCTAGATTTAACCCAGTCTAGAGCTAACCCAGTCTATAGTAACCCAGTCTATAGTTAACCCAGTCTAGAGTAACCCAGTCTATAGTAACCCAGTCTAGAGTAACCCAGTCTATAGTAACCCAGTCTAGAGTTAACCCAGTCTATAGTAACCCAGTCTATAGTTAACCCAGTCTAGAGTAACCCAGTCTATAGTAACCCAGTCTAGAGTTAACCCAGTCTATAGTAACCCAGTCTATAGTTAACCCAGTCTAGAGTAACCCAGTCTATAGTAACCCAGTCTAGAGTTAACCCAGTCTATAGTAACCCAGTCTAGAGCTAACCCAGCCTATAGTAACCCAGTCTAGATTTAACCCAGTCTATAGTAACCCAGCCTATAGCCCAGTCAGCTATGACTGAAGAAAAGATGTATGAAACCCATGTGGAAAATGGAAAACAATCTTTTCTCTGAGGGGAAACTTGATGATGCCTTGAACTTCTTTTTTGAAAGCAATTGACATTAAAAGTGGTGATCCTGAAATTCAGTTAATGACAATTAAATTGTACCGTCTGCTCGGTGAGAAACACAAAAAAAGTGTGAACTCATTGCTGTCATCTACATGTACACAAAATGTATCACTCACTGATAGGGGTGTCTTTTTAAAGGTTTGTCTTGTAAAACTATGTTGAAACAAATGGTTAAAATAATAGGCTAGTTAGAAATGTTTTTTTGATCAATTAATAGCTCTCCTCTCTGTCTCCAGCGGTCTAGAGTTAACCCAGTCTAGAGTTAACCCTGTCTAGAGTTAACCCAGTCTAGAGTTAACGCAGTCTAGAGTTAACCCAGTCTAGAGTTAACCCAGTCTAGAGTTAACCCAGTCTAGCGTTAACCCAGTCTAGCGTTAACCCAGTCTTTTAGTTAACCACGTCTAGAGTTAACCCAGTCTATAGTTAATCCAGTCTAGAGTTAACTCAGTCTATAGTTAACCCAGTCTATAGTTAATCCAGTCTAGAGTTAACTCAGTCTATAGTTAACTCCGTCTTTTAGTTAACCCAGTCTATAGTTAACCCAGTCTAGAGTTAACCCAGTCTATAGTTAACCCAGCCTATAGTTAACCCAGCCTACAGTTAACCCAGTATAGAGTTAACCCAGCCTACAGTTAACCCAGTCTATAGTTAACCCAGCCTACAGTTAACCTAGTATAGAGTTAACCCAGCCTACAGTTAACCCAGTCTAGAGTTAACCCAGTCTTTTAGTTAACCACGTCTAGTTAACCCAGTCTAGAGTTAACCCAGTCTAGAGTTAACCCAGTCTAGCGTTAACCCAGTCTAGAGTTAACCCAGTCTTTTAGTTAACCACGTCTAGAGTTAACCCAGTCTATAGTTAATCCAGTCTAGAGTTAATCCAGTCTAGAGTTAACTCAGTCTAGAGTTAACTCAGTCTTTTAGTTAACCCAGTCTATAGTTCACCCAGTCTAGAGTTAACCCAGTCTATAGTTAACCCAGCCTATAGTTAACCCAGCCTACAGTTAACCCAGTATAGAGTTAACCCAGCCTACAGTTAACCTAGTATAGAGTTAACCCAGCCTACAGTTAACCCAGTCTATAGTTAACCCAGCCTACAGTTAACCCAGTCTATAGTTAACCCAGTCTACAGTTAACCCAGTATAGAGTTAACCCAGCCTACAGTTAACCCAGTATAGTTAACCCAGCCTACAGTTAACCCAGTCTACAGTTAACCCAGTCTAGAGTTAACCCAGTCTATAGTTAACCCAGCCTATAGTTAACCCAGCCTACAGTTAACCCAGTATAGAGTTAACCCAGCCTACAGTTAACCTAGTATAGAGTTAACCCAGCCTACAGTTAACCCAGTCTATAGTTAACCCAGCCTACAGTTAACCCAGTCTATAGTTAACCCAGTCTACAGTTAACCCAGTATAGAGTTAACCCAGCCTACAGTTAACCCAGTATAGAGTTAACCCAGCCTACAGTTAACCCAGTCTACAGTTAACCCAGTATAGAGTTAACCCAGCCTACAGTTAACCCAGCCTACAGTTAACCCAGTCTATAGTTAACCCAGCCTACAGTTAACCCAGTCTATAGTTAACCCAGCCTACAGTTAACCCAGCCTACAGTTAACCCAGTCTACAGTTAACCCCATCTACAGTTAACCCAGTCTATAGTTAACCCCATCTACAGTTAACCCCATCTACAGTTAACCCAGCCTACAGTTAACCCAGCCTACAGTTAACCCAGTCTACAGTTAACCCCATCTATAGTTAACCCAGTCTATAGTTAACCCAGTCTATAGTTAACCCAGCTCTCCTCTCCTTCTCCAGTCATTCCAATCATCAGAAAACAGCTCTAGCGGCGCCATGCGCAAAATGTTCCGGCTCTTTTAACTGCTGCTTTGTAACTGAATATTAGGGTCAAATATAGAGTCTCTGGACATTTGATATGGCCAAGCTAAGGATACAGCATACTGTAAACACACACAACGTTCAATCAATCACTCTCTCTTTCCGCCCTCTCGCACACACACACACATGCACGCAGGCAGGCAGGCAGACACACACGCACGCATACACACACACACACTCTCGTACACACACGCACGCATGCATGTACACACACGCACGCACGCATACACACACACGCGCACGCACGCAGGCACACACACACGCACGCATACACACACACACACACTCTCGTACACACACACACGCACGCATACACACACACACACACACACACACAATCAATCACTCTCTCTTTCCGCCCTCTCGCACACGCACGCACGAACACACACACACACACACACACACACACACCCTCGTATGTGAGTATAACAATGCGAGTGGAACACATTCCTATCATTGACTGGTAGACGCCAGCACATAGCATGGATGGCTCACAGCAGTGGTGAATGTGCATGAGATGAGATCTGACCGATTGGTTATACACTGTGTACACTGTCGAAGCAGTTTATGAATCACTTTGAAGTCGAGGATATTTGACACAATACCCTTTATTGCAGATAAACATCCCATGTGCTGTTTTGACGATAAACAAATATTTAATCTCGGCTGAGTGAAAACGTAACTATGTAACTATATAACTGTGTTGTGTGTAAAGGAGGACAGCACATATTACCTAGTGGGACCTAGTTCTCCCTACAGCTTGTTAAAACAGACAAATATTACCCCTGGAGAGGGAGTGAGACAGGCAGTCCAACCTGTGTTGACCGATCGTCTCTTCAGGTCTCTCTCTCTCAATTCAATTCAACTCAATTCAAGGGGCTTTATTGGCATTGGAAAGATATGATAACATTGCCAAATCAAGTGAAATAAATAGTAAACAAAAGAGAAATAAATATATGAACAGTAAAAAACAGTAAACATAAAAATGAAGAAAAAAAAACAGTAAACATTACACTCATAGAAGTTACAAAATAATAAAGACATTTCAAATGTCATATTATGAGCAAATAGTTAAAGTACAAAAGGGATAATAAATAAACATAATTATGGGTTGTATTTACAATGGTGTTTGTTCTTCACTGGTTGACCTTTTCTTGTGGCAACAGGTCACATCTTGCTGCTGTGATGTCACACTGTGGTATTTCACCCAGTAGATATGGGAGTTGATCAAAATTGATCAAAATTGGATTTGTTTTCTAATTCTTTGTGGTTCTGTGTAATCTGAGGGTAATATGTGTCTTTAATATGTTTATACATTTGGCAGGAAGTTAGGAACTGCAGCTCAGTTTCCACCTCATGTCTTCTCTTGAGAGCCAGGTCTGCCTATGGTGACCTTTCTTAACATATCACACAACTGGATGAGGTAGTACACAACTTGATGACGTAGTACACAGCTGGATGACATAGTACACAACTGGATGACGTAGTACACAACTGGATGACGTAGTACACAACTGGATGAGGTAGTACACAACTGGATGACGTAGTACACAACTGGATGAGGTAGTACACAGCTGGATGACATAGTACACAGCTGGATGACTGGTACACAGCTGGATGATGTAGTACACAGCTGGATGATGTAGTACACAGCTGGATGATGTAGTACACAGCTGGATGACGTAGTACACAGCTGGATGACATAGTACACAACTGGATGACATAGTACAACTGGATGACATAGTACACAGCTGGATGACGTAGTACACAGCTGGATGACGTAGTGCTGGATGACGTAGTACACAACTGGATGACATAGTACACAACTGGATGACATAGTACACACCTGGATTACTGTACACAACTGGATGACGTAGTACACAACTGGATGACGTAGTACACAACTGGATGAGGTAGTACACAACTGGATGACGTAGTACACAACTGGAACGTAGTACACAACTGGATGAGGTAGTACACAACTGGAAGGTAGTACACAACTGGATGAGGTAGTACACAACTGGATGACGTACACAACTGGATGACAGTACAACTGGATGACGTAGTACACAACTGGATGAGGTAGTACACAACTGGATGACGTAGTACACAACTGGATGAGGTAGTACACAACTGGATGACATAGTACACAACTGGATGACGTAGTACACAAATGGATGACGTAGTACACAACTGGATGTGGTAGTACACAACTGGATGAGGTAGTACACAACTGGATGAGGTAGTACACAACTGGATGAGGTAGTACACAACTGGATGACGTAGTACACAGCTGGATGACATAGTACACAACTGGATGACGTAGTACACAACTGGATGACGTAGTACACAACTGGATGAGGTAGTACACAACTGGATGACGTAGTACACAACTGGATGAGGTAGTACACAACTGGATGACATAGTACACAACTGGATGACGTAGTACACAAATGGATGACGTAGTACACAACTGGATGTGGTAGTACACAACTGGATGTGGTAGTACACAACTGGATGACGTAGTACACAACTGGATGACATAGTACACAACTGGATGACATAGTACACAACTGGATGACGTAGTAGACAACTGGATGACGTAGTACACAACTGGATGAGGTAGTACACAACTGGATGTGGTAGTACACAACTGGATGACGTAGTACACAACTGGATGACATAGTACACAACTGGATGACATAGTACACAACTGGATGACGTAGTAGACAACTGGATGACGTAGTAGACAACTGGATGACGTAGTACACAACTGGATGAGGTAGTACACAACTGGATGACATAGTACACAACTGGATGACGTAGTACACAACTGGATGAGGTAGTACACAACTGGATGATGTAGTACACAACTGAATGACGTAGTACACAACTGGAGGACATGGTACACAACTGGATGAGGTAGTACACAACTGGATGATGTAGTACACAACTGGATGATGTAGTACACAACTGGATGTCATAGTACACAACTGGATGACGTAGTACACAACTGGATGATGTAGTACACAACTGGATGATGTAGTACACAACTGGATGATGTAGTACACAACTGGATGATGTAGTACACCAAAAAGGGGGCCACTTTTGACTTGTGAGCACTACTTTCAAAACTACTTGTTGAATTTATACAACAGTTTAAGAGTGCATCTTTAAATGCATTATCGTCATTCCGGTCCTAATCTCCCTCTCAAATCCATTCTCTACAATCACTCTGAAACTCATCTTTCCCTGAAGACAGATTCTGAACAGAATTCAGGTCATGGTATCCTGAGCCTTGTTCTGCTCTCCATTTCTTCCCATGTGAGAGTTGGAGATCAATCTTTATAATTCTCTCTCTCTCAGGGTTTAGGAAATCATTATCCCTTTAGATAACCATTCATTTTCCTGGCACCTACAGGACATTATAGCCACCCGAGAGAAATAGTAAGTTACTACTGAGAAGGGAAAAGTGTGCAGGGAAGGGAGGCGGAGGGCACCTTTCTCTTTTCCCTCGGCACTGGTAAAGCAAACACGTACATAAACACTTTATTCGGGAAACAGTCTTCGTATAGTCTTGATCTGACTTTCCTCTATCACAACAATAGCACGCCAAATGATTACTCTTACAGTCTTCATCACATGACTATGCCGTAGATCTAAAAGGAGTTTGAGGTCACTTGAATGAATGTGATTTGTCTTCTTCCCATGAACACTACCCCCCCCCCCTCCTCCATCACCTTCCAATCCTTTCCAATGGGCTCAGACTCCTTTGATGTTTTGTCTCAGATTAAATAGTGATTTCAAATTAGCAGAACAGCCTTGAATACTGCACAATCAAAGAGCCAGTTGGAATATTTTCCAGAGCGAGAGAGAGAGAGAGAGAGAGAGAGAGAGAGAGAGAGAGAGAGAGAGAGAGAGAGAGAGAGAGAGAGAGAGAGAGAGAGAGAGAGAGAGAGAGAGAGAGAGAGAGAGAGAGAGAGAGAGAGAGAGAGAGAGAGAGAGAGAGAGAGAGAGTGGAGAAGAGGGAGAAGGTAGAGAGAAAGAACTCTTTCATAAAGTGCTTCTTTATTTGGAATGTGGTTCCCACTTTTAGAGTGCCTGCCTCCCTCGCTGCTTGTCTCTGTCCCTGCCTCCCTGCACGCCTCCCACCGTGCCCGCCCCCATCCCTGCCTCCCTGTCTCCCTGCTTGTCTCCCACCTGCCTGCCTGCCTCCCTGCCTCCCTGCCTCCCTGCGTGTCTGCCTCCCTGCCTGCCTGCCTGCCTGCCTCCCTGCTTGTCTATCTCCCTGCTTGTCTGCCTCCCTGCTTGTCTGCCTCCCTGCTTGTCTGCCTCCCTGCTTGTCTGCTTCCCAGCCTCCCTGCTTGTCTGCCTCCCTGCTTGTCTGCTTCCCTGCTTCCCTGCTTGTCTGCTTCCCTGCCTCCCTGCTTGTCTGCCTCCCTGCTTGTCTGCCTTTCTGCTTGTCTGCTTCCCTGCTTGTCTGCTTCCCTGCCTCCCTGCTTGTCTGCCTCCCTGCTTGTCTGCCTCCCTGCTTGTCTGCTTCCCTGCTTCCCTGCCTGCCTGCCTCCCTGCCTCCCTGCTTGTCTATCTCCCTGCTTGTCTGCCTCCCTGCTTGTCTGCCTCCCTGCTTGTCTGCTTCCCTGCCTCCCTGCTTCCCTGCCTCCCTGCTTGTCTGCTTCCCTGCTTGTCTGCTTCCCTGCCTCCCTGCTTGTCTGCCTTTCTGCTTGTCTGCCTCCCTGCGTGTCTGCCTCCCTGCGTGTCTGCCTCCCTGCTTGTCTGCCTCCCTGCGTGTCTGCCTCCCTGCGTGTCTGCCTCCCTGCTTGTTTGCCTCCCTGCTTGTCTGCCTCCCTCCTTGTCTGCCTCCCTGCTTGTCTGCCTCCCTGTCTCCCTGCTTGTCTGCCTCCCTGCTTGTCTGCCTCCCTGCCTCCCTGCTTGTCTGTCTCCCTGCTTGTCTGCTTACCTGCTTGTCTGCTTCCCTGCTTGTCTGTCTCCCTGCTTGTCTGCCTCCCTGCTTGTCTATCTCCCTGCTTGTCTGCCTCCCTGCTTGTCTGCTTCCCTGCTTGTCTGCTTCCCTGCCTCCCTGCTTGTCTGCCTCCCTGCTTGTCTGCTTCCCTGCTTGTCTGCTTCCCTGCTGGTCTGCTTCCCTGCTTGTCTGCCGCCCTGTCTCCCTGCTTGTCTATCTCCCTGCTTGTCTGCCTCCCTGCTTGTCTGCCTCCCTGTCTCCCTGCTTGGGGCTCATTCCGTTAGCGTTTTGACATGTTTTTCTAGATTTAGAACATAAAACAACAATTATAAAGCAAACATTATCCCTTAGGTCTAGAAAAGCAAATACTTCAATTGTTTTACGGAGTTGAGCTGATGTTTTACTGAGATGCACTGTTTTTTTACGGAGTTGAGCTGATGTTTTACTGAGTTGAGCTGATGTTTTACTGAGTTGAGCTGATGTTTTACTGAGTTGAGCTGATGTTTTACGGAGTTGAGCTGATGTTTTACGGCGTTGAGCTGATGTTTTACTGAGTTGAGCTGTTTTTTACTGAGTTGAGCAGATGTACGGAGTTGACATAGTTGCAATTTTGTTGTTCCTCAGTTGCTATATGATTCTAAAACCTCATTACAATTAACATATTTGAACAAAAATGTCTATTCTATTCTATATTCTATTCTATTCTATTCTATAGCCCTTCCCAGCTGGCTAGTTCAGTCAGCCCTCCTGATGAGCCCTTCCCAGCTAACTAGTTCAGTCAGCCCTCCTGATGAGCCCTTCCCAGCTAGCTAGTTCAGTCAGCCCTCCTGATGAGCCCTTCCCAGCTGGCTAGTTCAGTGAGCCGTCCTGATGAGCCCTTCCCAGCTGGCTAGTTCAGTGAGCCGTCCTGATGAGTCCTTCCCAGCTGGCTAGTTCAGTGAGCCATCTTGATGAGCCCTTCCCAGCTGGCTAGTTCAGTGAGCCGTCCTGACGAGCCCTTCCCAGCTGGCTAGTTCAGTGAGCCGTCCTGACGAGCCCTTCCCAGCTAACTAGTTCAGTGAGCCGTCCTGATGAGCCCTTCCCAGCTAACTAGTTCAGTGGGCCGTCCTGATGAGCCCTTCCCAGCTAACTAGTTCAGTCAGCCGTCCTGATGAGCCCTTCCCAGCTGGTTAGTTCAGTCAGCCGTCCTGATGAGCCCTTCCCAGCTAACTAGTTCAGTGAGCCGTCCTGATGAGCCCTTCCCAGCTAACTAGTTCAGTGAGCCGTCCTGATGAGCCCTTCCCAGCTAGCTAGTACCATCAGCCATCTTGATGAGCCCTTCCCAGCTGGCTAGTTCAGTGAGCCGTCCTGACGAGCCCTTCCCAGCTGGCTAGTTCAGTGAGCCGTCCTAATGAGCCTTTCCCAGCTAGCTAGTTCAATCTTCCGTCCTGATGAGTCCTTCCCAGCTGGCTAGTTCAGTGAGCCGTCCTGACGAGCCCTTCCCAGCTGGCTAGTTCAGTCAGCCGTCCTGATGAGCCCTCCCCAGCTGGCTAGTTCAGTGAGCCGTCCTGACGAGCCCTTCCCAGCTGGCTAGTTCAGTGAGCCGTCCTGATGAGCCCTCCCCAGCTGGCTAGTTCAATCAGCCGTCCTGATGAGCCCTTCCCAGCTAACTAGTTCAGTGAGCCGTCCTGATGAGCCCTTCCCAGCTAGCTAGTTCAGTGAGCCGTCCTGATGAGCCCTTCCCAGCTGGCTAGTTCAATCAGCCGTCCTGATGAGCCCTCCCCAGCTAGCTAGTTCAGTGAGCCGTCCTGATGAGCCCTTCCCAGCTAGCTAGTTCAGTGAGCCGTCCTGATGAGCCCTTCCCAGCTAGCTAGTTCAGTGAGCCGTCCTGATGAGCCCTTCCCAGCTAGCTAGTTCAGTGAGCCGTCCTGATGAGCCCTTCCCAGCTAACTAGTTCAGTGAGCCGTCCTGATGAGCCCTTCCCAGCTGGTTAGTTCAGTCAGCCGTCCTGATGAGCCCTTCCCAGCTAACTAGTTCAGTGAGCCGTTCTGATGAGCCCTTCCCAGCTAGCTAGTTCAGTGAGCCGTCCTGATGAGCCCTTCCCAGCTAGCTAGTTCAGTGAGCCGTCCTGATGAGCCCTTCCCAGCTCACTAGTTCAATCAGCCGTCCTGATGAGCCCTTCCCAGCTAACTAGTTCAGTGAGCCGTCCTGATGAGCCCTTCCCAGCTAGCTAGTTCAATCTTCCGTCCTGATGAGTCCTTCCCAGCTGGCTAGTTCAGTGAGCCGTCCTGACGAGCCCTTCCCAGCTGGCTGGTTCAGTGAGCCCTCCTGACGAGCCCTCCCCAGCTGGCTAGTTCAGTGAGCCGTCCTGATGAGCCCTCCCCAGCTGGCTAGTTCAGTGAGCCGTCCTGACGAGCCCTTCCCAGCTGGCTAGTTCAGTGAGCCGTCCTGACGAGCCCTTCCCAGCTGGCTAGTTCAGTGAGCCGTCCTGATGAGCCCTTCCCAGCTAGCTAGTTCAGTCAGCCGTCCTGATGAGCCCTTCCCAGCTAACTAGTTCAGTGAGCCGTCCTGATGAGCCCTTCCCAGCTAACTAGTTCAGTGAGCCGTCCTGATGAGCCCTTCCCAGCTGGTTAGTTCAGTCAGCCGTCCTGATGAGCCCTTCCCAGCTAACTAGTTCAGTGAGCCGTTCTGATGAGCCCTTCCCAGCTAGCTAGTTCAGTGAGCCGTCCTGATGAGCCCTTCCCAGCTAGCTAGTTCAGTGAGCCGTCCTGATGAGCCCTTCCCTGCTCACTAGTTCAATCAGCCGTCCTGATGAGCCCTTCCCAGCTAACTAGTTCAGTGAGCCGTCCTGATGAGCCCTTCCCAGCTAGCTAGTTCAATCTTCCGTCCTGATGAGTCCTTCCCAGCTGGCTAGTTCAGTGAGCCGTCCTGACGAGCCCTTCCCAGCTGGCTGGTTCAGTGAGCCGTGAGCCCTCCCCAGCTGGCTAGTTCAGTGAGCCGTCCTGATGAGCCCTCCCCAGCTGGCTAGTTCAGTGAGCCGTTCCCAGCTGGCTAGTTCAGTGAGCCGTCCTGACGAGCCCTTCCCAGCTGGCTAGTTCAGTGAGCCGTCCTGATGAGCCCTCCCCAGCTGGCTAGTTCAGTGAGCCGTCCCTGAGCCCTTCCTAGCTGGCTAGTTCAGTGAGCCGTCCTGATGAGCCCTCCCCAGCTGGCTAGTTCAATCAGCCGTCCTGATGAGCACTTCCCAGCTAACTAGTTCAGTCAGCCGTCCTGATGAGCCCTTCCCAGCTACCAGTAGTTCAGTCAGCCGTCCTGATGAGCCCTTCCCAGTAACTAGTTCAGTGAGCTGATGAGCCCTTCCCAGCTAACTAGTTCAGTGAGCCGTCCTGATGAGCCCTTCCCAGCTGGTTAGTTCAGTCAGCCGTCCTGATGAGCCCTTCCCAGCTAACTAGTTCAGTGAGCCGTCCTGACGAGCCCTTCCCAGCTAGCTAGTTCAGTGAGCCGTCCTGACGAGCCCTTCCCAGCTGGCTAGTTCAGTGAGCCGTCCTGATGAGCCCTCCCCAGCTGGCTAGTTCAGTGAGCCGTCCTGACGAGCCCTTCCCAGCTGGCTAGTTCAGTGAGCCGTCCTGACGAGCCCTTCCCAGCTGGCTAGTTCAGTGAGCCGTCCTGATGAGCCCTCCCCAGCTGGCTAGTTCAGTGAGCCGTCCTGACGAGCCCTTCCTAGCTGGCTAGTTCAGTGAGCCGTCCTGATGAGCCCTCCCCAGCTGGCTAGTTCAATCAGCCGTCCTGATGAGCACTTCCCAGCTAACTAGTTCAGTCAGCCGTCCTGATGAGCCCTTCCCAGCTACCTAGTTCAGTCAGCCGTCCTGATGAGCCCTTCCCAGCTAACTAGTTCAGTGAGCCGTCCTGATGAGCCCTTCCCAGCTAACTAGTTCAGTGAGCCGTCCTGATGAGCCCTTCCCAGCTGGTTAGTTCAGTCAGCCGTCCTGATGAGCCCTTCCCAGCTAACTAGTTCAGTGAGCCGTCCTGATGAGCCCTTCCCAGCTAGCTAGTTCAGTGAGCCGTCCTGATGAGCCCTTCCCAGCTAGCTAGTTCAGTGAGCCGTCCTGATGAGCCCTTCACAGCTCAGTAGTTCAATCAGCCGTCCTGATGAGCCCTTCCCAGCTAACTAGTTCAGTGAGCCGTCCTGATGAGCCCTTCCCAGCTAACTAGTTCAGTGAGCCGTCCTGACGAGCCCTTCCCAGCTAACTAGTTCAGTGAGCCGTCCTGATGAGCCCTTCCCAGCTAGATAGCTCAGTGAGCCGTCCTGACGAGCCCTTCCCAGCTGGCTAGTTCAGTGAGCCGTCCTGATGAGCCCTTCCCAGCTAACTAGTTCAGTGAGCCGTCCTGATGAGCCCTTCCCAAGTAGCTAGCTCAGTGAGCCGTCCTGATGAGCCCTTCCCAGCTAACTAGTTCAGTGAGCCGTCCTGATGAGCCCTTCCCAAGTAGCTAGCTCAGTGAGCCGTCCTGATGAGCCCTTCCCAAGTAGCTAGCTCAGTTTACAACAGCAGAATGGCGCTAGTTAAAGGGAAAAGAAAGTGATGTTTACTTCGATGGGCGAGGGAGAAATAATTTGTGGTATTGGTCACCGTCTGAATGTCACCGTGACATGCCAGTTAGCTAACGTAACGACAAGCTGGTGTGAATGACCAGTGCAACAGTGCTGTATCGAGGTGCTTCCCACTGTTGCTGCTTCCCAATTTCCTGTAATTCTAAACAGTTTTTTTCATGGCTTAAGATGCATTCATATGCTATCTTTGGGGGGGGGAACCTGCCTTGCGGGAGGCTGCGGGGGTGCTACTCCACGGGTCTAATAATGACTCTGTTGTGTGGTTTGTGTTTCAACTAAACATGAGAGAACTTTTAACCTCTCCGCCCTCCTACTGTCTTAGTGAAAACTTAGTGAACCCTGCCGCAGTGAGAACTCCTACTATCTTTGACCAGGGAAAACTTAGTGAACCCTGCCGCAGTGAGAACTCCTACTATCTTTGACCAAGGAAAACTTAGTGAACTCTGCCGCAATCAGAACTACACAGCTCTAAACAAAGACAGAGAGGAACGGCAGGTGGGAGGGGAGGGAGAGAGAGAGAGGGGAGACGGATCGCAGGAGGAGAGAGAGAGACATTTTTGGCCCAAGGTCATAATTAAAAGCATAAACTTTACTTCATTTGAACAGAACTAGAGTAAGAACCAGGCCTCCCTCCTCGTCCACTGTGCACAGAACCCCTCTTGAACCCACAGCCATACAACGTAGAAAGTGTTTAGAAGCCTCTTGGACCTAGATTTGGCGCTCCGGTATCGCTTGCCGTGCGGAAGCAGATAGAAAACTCTATGACTAGGGTGGCTGGAGTCTTTGATAATTTCTAGGGCCTTCCTCTGACACCGCCTGGTATAGAGGTCCTGGATGGCAGGAAGCATGGCCCCGGTGAAGTACTGGGCCGTACGCACTACTGTAACGATGTGCGCAGAGAGTCGGGAAGGAAGTTCAGGGAGTGTTTTAATAAAATAAACGGAACATGATACAAATCAAGAAACATTAACAACACACAGACATGAAACAGAAACCATAACACCTGGGGAAGGAACCAATGGGAGTGACATATATAGGGAAGGAACCAATAGGGAGGGAAGGAACATAGGGACATATAGGGGAAGGGAAGGAACCAAAGGGAGGGACATATATAGGGGAAGGAACCAAAGGGAGGGGGAAGGAACCAATGGGAGGGACATATAGGGAAGGAACCAAAGGGAGGGACATATATAGGGAAGGAACCAAGGGAGGACATGTATAGGGAAGGAAGGAACCAAAGGGAGGGACATATATAGGGAAGGAACCAATGGGAGGGACATATATAGGGAAGGAACCAAAGGGAGGGACATATATAGGGAAAGGAACCAAAGGGAGGGACATATATAGGGAAGGAACCAAAGGAACCAAAGGAGGGAGGGACATATATAGGAAGGA
The DNA here is from genome assembly GCF_023373465.1 of Oncorhynchus keta. Lineage (NCBI taxonomy): Eukaryota > Metazoa > Chordata > Actinopteri > Salmoniformes > Salmonidae > Oncorhynchus > Oncorhynchus keta. The sequence goes on along the minus strand of NC_068445.1, from coordinate 42,089,174 downwards.
ACCAAAGGGAGGGACATATATAGGGAAAGGAACCAAAGGGAGGGACATATATAGGGAAGGAACCAAAGGGAGTGACATATATAGGGAAGGAACCAAAGGGAGTGACATATATAGGGAAGGAACCAAAGGGAGGGACATATATAGGGAAGGAACCAAAGGGAGGGACATATATAGGGAAAGGAACCAAAGGGAGTGACATGTATAGGGAAGGAACCAAAGGGAGGGACATATATAGGGAAGGAACCAAAGGGAGGGACATATATAGGGAAGGAACCAAAGGGAGGGACATATATAGGGAAAGGAACCAAAGGGAGGGACATATATAGGGAAGGAACCAAAGGGAGGGACATATATAGGGAAGGAACCAAAGGGAGGGACATATATAGGGAAGGAACCAAAGGGAGGGACATATATAGGGAAAGGAACCAAAGGGAGGGACATAGGGAAGGAACCAAAGGGAGGGACATATATAGGGAAGGAACCAAAGGGAGGGACATATATAGGGAAGGAACCAAAGGGAGTGACATATATAGGGAAGGAACCAAAGGGAGAGACATATATAGGGAAGGAACCAAAGGGAGTGACATGTATAGGGAAGGAACCAAAGGGAGGGACATATATAGGGAAGGAACCAAAGGGAGGGACATATATAGGGAAGGAACCAAAGGGAGGGACATATATAGGGAAAGGAACCAAAGGGAGGGACATATATAGGGAAGGAACCAAAGGGAGGGACATATATAGGGAAGGAACCAAAGGGAGGGACATATATAGGGAAGGAACCAAAGGGAGGGACATATATAGGGAAGGAACCAAAGGGAGAGACATATATAGGGAAAGGAACCAAAGGGAGGGACATATATATGGAAGGAACCAAAGGGAGGGACATGTATAGGGAAGGAACCAAAGGGAGGGACATATATAGGGAAGGAACCAAAGGGACGGACATATATAGGGAAGGAACCAAAGGGAGGGACATATATAGGGAAAGGAACCAAAGGGAGGGACATATATAGGGAAGGAACCAATGGGAGTGACATATATAGGGAAGGAACCAAAGGGAGGGACATATATAGGGAAAGGAACCAAAGGGAGGGACATATATAGGGAAGGAACCAAAGGGAGTGACATATATAGGGAAGGAACCAATGGGAGTGACATATATAGGGAAAGGAACCAATGGGATGGACATATATAGGGGAGGAACCAAAGGGAGTGACATATATAGGGAAGGAACCAATGGGAGTGACATATATAGGGAAAGGAACCAATGGGATGGACATATATAGGGAAGGAACCAAAGGGAGTGACATATATAGGGAAGGAACCAAAGGGAGTGACATATATAGGGAAGGAACCAATGGGAGTGACATGTATAGGGAAGGAACCAATACTGTCAAATCTCTTTCTTTGAAGGTTTTCAGCATTTGAATATTTGTAGCTACTTGTTAATTAAGTAAATATCTGCAGTCAACTTGTGCAATACGTGTGGAGATAAAAGATCATTATTTTTTATTTTTTTATTTTTTTAACCTTTATTTAACCAGGCAAGTCAGTTAAGAACACATTCTTATTTTCAATGACGGCCTGGGAACAGTGGGTTAACTGCCTGTTCAGGGGCAGAACGACAGATTTGTACCTTGTCAGCTCGGGGGTTTGAACTCGCAACCTTCCGGTTACTAGTCCAACACTCTAACCAACTTTATTCCACCTGGCAAGTTATTTTACATTATGATACATTATTATACATCATTATTATTACCAAAGTTCCCCAGAACAGTTGAGCCAATCACGTGTTGTTTTGTAAAACAGCTCAACAGGGGCAGAACGTGGGAGCTGGTTAGTACATAGCGTTCTATACAGTGGCTTGTGAAAGTATTCACCCCCCTTGGCATTTTTCCTATTTTGTTACCTTACAACCTGGAATTAAAATTGATTATTTGGGGGGTTGTATCATTTGATTTACACAACATGCCTACCACCTCGAAGATGCAAAATATCTTTTTTTCTTGTGAAACAAACAGCAAATATGACGAAAAAAAAAACAGAACTTGAGCATGCATAACTATTCACCCCCAATGTCAATACTTTGTCGAGCCACCTTTGCAGTAATTACAGCTGCAAGTGTCTTGGGGTATGTCTATAAGCTTGGCACATCTAGTCACTGGGATTTTTGCCCATTCTTCAAGGCAAAACTGCTCCAGCTCCTTCAAGTTGGATGGGTTCTGCTGGTGTACAGCAATCTTTAAGTCATACCACAGATTCTCAATTGGATTGAGGTCTGGGCTTTGACTAGGCCATTCCAAGACGTTAAATGTTTCCCCTTAAACCACTCGAGTGTTGCTTTAGCAGTATGCTTAGGGTCATTGTGGCATATATTATTGTCCTGCTGGAAGGTGAACCTCCGTCCCAGTCTCCAATCAATGGAAGACCTGAAACAGGTTTCCCTCAAGGATGTCCTTGTATTTAGCGCTATCCATCATTCCTTCAATTCTGACCAGTTTCCCAGTCCCTGCCGATGAAAAACATCCCCACAGCATGATTCTGCCACCACCATGCTTCACTGTGGGTATGGCGTTCTTGGGGTGATGAGAGGTGTTGGGTTTGCACCAGATATAGTGTTTTCCAGCCAAAAAGCTCAATTCTGGTCTCATCTGTCCAGAGTACCTTCTTCCATGTGTTTGGGGAGTCTCCCACATGCCTTTTGGGGAACACCAAACGTGTTTGCTTATGTTTTTCTTTAATCAATGGCTTTTTTCTTGCCACTCTTCCGTAAAGCCCGGCTCTGTGGAGTGTACGGCTTAAAGTGGTCCAATGGACAGATACTCCAATCTCTGCTGTGGAGCTTTGCAGCGACTTCAGGGTTATCTTTGGTCTCTTTGTTGTCTCTCTGATTAATGCCCTCCTTGTCTGGAGGGTTTTGGTGGGCGGCCATCTCTTGACAGGTTTGTTGTGGTGCCATATTCTTTAAATGTTTTAATAATGGATTTAACGGTGCTCTGTGGGATGTTCAAAGTTTCAGATATTTTTTCATAACCCAACCCTGATCTGTACTTCTCCACAACTTAGTCCCTGACCTGTTCGGAGAGCTCCTTGGTCTTCATGGTGCCGCTTGCTTAATGATGTTGCAGATTCTGGGGCCTTTCAGAACAGGTGTATATATACTGAGATCAGGTGACACTTAGATTGCACACAGGTGGACTTTATTTAACTAATTATGTGATTTGTGAAGGTAATTTATTCTTCCAGATCTTATTTAGGGGCTTCATAGCAAAGTGGGTGAATACATATGCACCCACCACTATTCAGTTTATCTCATTTTACTTCACCAATTTGGACTATTTTGTGTATGTCCATTACATAAAATCCAAATAAAAATATATTTAAATTACAGGTTGTAATGCAACAAGATAAGAAAAACACCGAAGGGGATGAATACTTTTGCAAGTCTCTGACGTGGTAATGATGAGGTAATGAAATTACACTTATATGCAAATGACTTCTGTTTGCCAACATGTATGTTCTGATAGTGTTCTGCTGAGTTGTCTGAACATTTTCCTCGTTCTTCCTACTAGAGTTCTTATCTTCAGCCAGTTTGCTACAGCAGTAAAATAAATCCTGCAGCAAAGAGGGAATGTGAAACATTATGTGGATTATAATTAACGGACCTCAAGTCTGACAATTAAAAGTGGAAATTACAAACTTTAGACACCTTTTTAAACCTTGAATAGACAACAAGTTTGCATTTCCAGCTGTACATGAAAATTGGCAGCAAACAAAAGAGTGATTAATTTCAGATCCTAAATGTGTACACGTGAAGTTCTTCAGAAAAGCATTCATCGCAACTTTGTTCATTTGCACAAATTCTCTCATTCAGTTTCACTTGTAATTATTAACACACCAAAAATGACTTTCTACTAGCTTGTATAACTTACTGAGCTGGATTTGCCTGTCTTTGCTAAAAGCACTTCTGGCTACTCTGAAGAATCTCAAATGTAAGATATATTTTCATTTGTTGAACACTTTTTTGGTTACTACATGATTCCATATGTGTTATTTCATAGTTTTGATGTCTTATTCTACAATGTAGAAAATAGTCAAAATGAAGTAAAACCCTTAAATGAGTAGGTGTGTCCAAACTTTTGACTGGTACTGTAATTCAAGCACAACATTATTAATTAAAACATAAAGTGACAATAATAATGTCAAAAAGACAACAACGGCATGATGGGATAGTTCCTGAGAAAGAGAGTAAACACCTAATGCTATGAAATGCTGGCCAAGACCTTCAGGTCCATTTGTTGCACAATGAAACTGAGAGAGCATTCAACTGGTATACATCATTCTGGCACAACTTTACTTGTTGTATCCTGTTTAGTTATTGGTTGTGTGAACACTTTACTTGTTGTATCCTGTTAGTTATTGGTTGTGTGAACACTTTACTTGTTGTATCCGTTTAGTTATTGGTTGCGTGAACACTTTACTTGTTGTATCCTGTTAGTTATTGGTTGTGTGAACACTTTACTTGTTGTATCCTGTTTAGTTATTGGTTGTGTGAACACTTTACTTGTTGTATCCTGTTAGTTATTGGTTGCGTGAACACTTTACTTGTTGTATCCTGTTTAGTTATTGGTTGTGTGAACACTTTACTTGTTGTATCCTGTTTAGTTATTGGTTGTGTGAACACTTTACTTGTTGTATCCTGTTAGTTATTGGTTGTGTGAACACTTTACTTGTTGTATCCTGTTTAGTTATTGGTTGTGTGAACACTTTACTTGTTGTATCCTGTTAGTTATTGGTTGTGTGTACACTTTACTTGTTGTATCCTATTTAGTTATTGGTTGTGTGAACACTTTACTTGTTGTATCCTGTTAGTTATTGGTTGTGTGTACACTTTACTTGTTGTATCCTGTTAGTTATTGGTTGCGTGAACACTTTACTTGTTGTATCCTGTTAGTTATTGGTTGTGTGAACACTTTACTTGTTGTATCCTGTTAGTTATTGGTATGTTAGTGAACACTTTACTTTTAGTTGTATCCCTGTTAGTTATTGGTTGCGTGTTTAGTTATTGGTTGTGTGAACACTTTACTTGTTGTATCCTGTTAGTTATTGGTTGTGTGAACACTTTACTTGTTGTATCCTGTTTAGTTATTGGTTGTGTGAACACTTTACTTGTTGTATCCTGTTTAGTTATTGGTTGTGTGAACACTTTACTTGTTGTATCCTGTTAGTTATTGGTTGTGTGAACACTTTACTTGTTGTATCCGGTTTAGTTATTGGTTGTGTGAACACTTTACTTGTTGTATCCTGTTTAGTTATTGGTTGTGTGAACACTTTACTTGTTGTATCCTGTTAGTTATTGGTTGTGTGAACACTTTACTTGTTGTATCCTGTTTAGTTATTGGTTGTGTGAACACTTTACTTGTTGTATCCTGTTTAGTTATTGGTTGTGTGAACACTTTACTTGTTGTATCCTGTTTTAGTTATTGGTATGTTTAGTGAACACTTTACTTGTTGTATCCTGTTTAGTTATCCTGTTAGTTATTGGTGTGAACACTTTACTTGTTGTATCCTGTTTTATTGTTATTGGTTGTTGTATCCTGAACACTTTACTTGTTGTATCCTGTTAGTTATTGGTTGTGTGAACACTTTACTTGTTGTATCCTGTTTAGTTATTGGTTGTGTGAACACTTTACTTGTTGTATCCTGTTAGTTATTGTTATTGGTTTACTTGTTGTATCCTGTGAACACTTTACTTGTTGTATCCTGTTTAGTTATTGGTTGTGTGAACACTTTACTACTTTTAGTTGTATCCCTGTTTAGTTATTGGTTGTGTGAACACTTTACTTGTAGTTATTGGTTGTGTGAACACTTTACTTGTTGTATCCTGTTTAGTTATTGGTTGTGTGAACACTTTACTTGTTGTATCCTGTTTAGTTATTGGTTGTGTGAACACTTTACTTGTTGTATCCTGTTAGTTATTGGTTGAACACTTTACTTGTGAACACTTTACTTGTTGTATCCTGTTAGTTATTGGTTGTGTGAACACTTTACTTGTTGTATCCTGTTTAGTTATTGGTTGTGTGAACACTTTTGTTGTATCTTTTAGTTGTATCCCTGTTAGTTATTGGTTGTGTGAACACTTTACTTGTTGTATCCTGTTTAGTTATTGGTTGCGTGAACACTTTACTTGTTGTATCCTGTTAGTTATTGGTTGTGTGAACACTTTACTTGTTGTATCCTGTTTAGTTATTGGTTGTGTGAACACTTTACTTGTTGTATCCTGTTTAGTTATTGGTTGTGTGAACACTTTACTTGTTGTATCCTGTTTAGTTATTGGTTGCGTGAACACTTTACTTGTTGTATCCTGTTGCGTGAACACTTTACTTGTTGTATCCTGTTAGTTATTGGTTGTGTGAACACTTTACTTGTTGTATCCTGTTTAGTTATTGGTTGTGTGAACACTTTACTTGTTGTATCCTGTTTAGTTATTGGTTGTGTGAACACTTTACTTGTTGTATCCTGTTAGTTATTGGTATGTTAGTTATTGGTTGTGTGACACTTTACTTGTTGTATCCTGTTTAGTTATTGGTTGTGTGAACACTTTACTTGTTGTATCCTGTTAGTTATTGGTTGTGTGAACACTTTACTTGTTGTATCCTGTTTAGTTATTGGTTGTGTGAACATCTTTAGTTATTGGTTGTGTGAACACTTTGTTGTATCCTGTTTAGTTATTGGTTGTGTGAACACTTTACTTGTGTATCCTGTTTACACTTTACTTGTTGTATCCTGTTTAGTTATTGGTTGTGTGAACACTTTACTTGTTGTATCCTGTTTAGTTATTGGTTGTGTGAACACTTTACTTGTTGTATCCTGTTTAGTTATTGGTTGCGTGAACACTTTACTTGTTGTATCCTGTTAGTTATTGGTTGTGTGTACACTTTACTTGTTGTATCCTGTTTAGTTATTGGTTGCGTGAACACTTTACTTGTTGTATCCTGTTAGTTATTGGTTGTGTGAACACTTTACTTGTTGTATCCTGTTTAGTTATTGGTTGTGTGAACACTTTACTTGTTGTATCCTGTTCAGTTATTGGTTGTGTGAACACTACTTCTACACATACATGCCACTTCTTCATCAACTGTATCAGGTCAGTATTTGCTCAAATCCCCCCCATCCACCCCTGGGGATGAGCTTAGGTCTGGGCCCAGGAGAAGGCTGTGTTTGGTGTAAACACCAAAGTGAATTCCTCCTGCAGATCAATGCAAGTTCAAAGCTTTCACACAAAGCCAAGGCTTTCAGATCAACCCCCTCCCAATTCCATTATGCAGATAAAGGGTGGTGGAGGTGGGTGGGGTTTAGTCAGGCACAGGTATTGTATCTCAGGCTGAGCTGTGGCTGGGTTGGGTTGGCGGTTGGCTCTCACTTCCAAGAACACACTATCTGAATTACAAATGGAACCCTATTCCCTGTCTAGTGCACTACTTTTAACCAGAGCACTATGGGCCCTGGTGCACTGTATAGGGAATAGGTTGCTATTTAGGTCAGGTTGCCACTGCCACTTTCAGAGACAGAGGAGTCATTTTAAATCCCCCCCACACCCGAGAGAGAGGAATCTCTTTAAACCCCTTCCAGAGAGAGAGAGAGAGAAGTCTCTTTAAAGGGCCCCCGAGGGGCACAGCGGTCTAAGGCACTACATATCAGTGCTACAGGCGTCACTACAGACTCTGGTTTGATTCTAGGCTGTATCACAACTGGCCGTGATTGGGAGTCCCATAGGGCGGTGCGCAATTGTCCCAGCCTCGTCCGGGTTAGGGTTTGGCCGAGGTACGCCGTCATTGTAAATAAGAATTTGTTCTTAACTGACTTGCCTAGTTAAATAAAGGTTAAATTAAATGTTTAAAAAATTAAACACCTTCCAAAGAGAGAGGAGTCTCTTTAAACCCCTTCCAGAGAGAGAGGAGTCTCTTTAAACCCCTTCCAGAGAGAGAGGAGTCTCTTTAAACCCCTTCCATCCAGAGAGAGGAGTCTCTTTAAACCCCTTCCAGAGAGAGAGGAGTCTCTTTAAACCCCATCCAGAGAGAGAGGAGTCTCTTTAAACCCCTTCCAGAGAGAGAGAGGAGTCTATTTAAACCCCATCCAGAGAGAGAGAGGAGTCTCTTTAAACCCCTTCCATCCAGAGAGAGGAGTCTCTTTAAACCCCTTCCAGAGAGAGGAGTCTCTTTAAACCCCTTCCAGAGAGAGAGGAGTCTCTTTAAACCCCTTTCAGAGAGAGAGAGGAGTCTCTTTAAACCCCTTCCAGAGAGAGAGGAGTCTCTTTAAACCCCTTCCAGAGAGAGAGGAGTCTCTTTAAACCCCTTCCAGAGAGAGAGAGGAGTCTCTTTAAACCCCTTCCAGAGAGAGAGAGGGGTCTCTTTAAACCCCTTCCAGAGAGAGAGAGGAGTCTCTTTAAACCCCTTCCAGAGAGAGGAGTCTCTTTAAACCCCTTCCATCCAGAGAGAGGAGTCTCTTTAAACCCCTTCCAGAGAGAGAGGAGTCTCTTTAAACCCCTTCCAGCCAGAGAGAGGAGTCTCTTTAAACCCCTTCCAGAGAGAGAGGAGTCTCTTTAAACCCCTTCCGGAGAGAGAGGAGTCTCTTTAAAACCCATCCAGAGAGAGAGGAGTCTCTTTAAACCCCTTCCAGAGAGAGAGGAGTCTCTTTAAACCCCTTCCGGAGAGAGAGGAGTCTCTTTAAAACCCATCCAGAGAGAGAGGAGTCTCTTTAAACCCCTTCCAGAGAGAGAGGAGTCTCTTTAAACCCCTTCCAGAGAGAGAGAGGAGTCTCTTTAAACCCCTTCCAGAGAGAGAGGAGTCTCTTTAAACCCCTTCCATCCAGAGAGAGGAGTCTCTTTAAACCCCTTCCAGAGAGAGAGGAGTCTCTTTAAACCCCATCCAGAGAGAGAGAGGAGTCTCTTTAAACCCCTTCCAGAGAGAGAGGAGTCTCTTTAAACCCCTTCCAGAGAGAGACGAGTCTCTTTAAACCCCATCCAGAGAGAGAGAGGAGTCTCTTTAAACCCCATCCAGAGAGAGAGAGGAGTCTCTTTAAACCCCTTCCAGAGAGAGAGGAGTCTCTTTAAACCCCTTCCAGAGAGAGGAGTCTCTTTAAACCCCTTTCAGAGAGAGAGAGGAGTCTCTTTAAACCCCTTCCAGAGAGAGAGAGGAGTCTCTTTAAACCCCTTCCAGAGAGAGAGAGGAGTCTCTTTAAACCCCATCCAGAGAGAGAGGAGTCTCTTTAAACCCCTTCCAGAGAGAGAGAGGAGTCTCTTTAAACCCCTTCCAGAGAGAGAGAGGAGTCTCTTTAAACCCCTTCCAGAGAGAGGAGTCTCTTTAAACCCCTTCCAGAGAGAGAGGAGTCTCTTTAAACCCCTTCCAGAGAGAGAGAGGAGTCTCTTTAAACCCCTTCCAGAGAGAGAGGAGTCTCTTTAAACCCCTTCCAGAGAGAGAGGAGTCTCTTTAAACCCCATCCAGAGAGAGCAGAGACTCGTTTTAAACTGTAGCAGGACTCATTCACCATGACCTCCAGTCAACTCACTGCAGCAAGGAGTCTGCTCTTAACTCATATTGAAACATCTGTTGTCCTGAGACCTGTCGTGAACTCAAACACATCTTCAGCTACGTCCTGGGGAGGCTCTGTTCAAAAGTAGTGCACTACATAGGGAATAGGGCTCTGGTCAACAGTAGTGCACTATATAGGGAATATGGCTCTGGTCTATAGTAGTGCTCTATATAGGGAATAGGGCTCTGGTCAACAGTAGTGTACTATATAGGAAATATGGCTCTGGTCTATAGTAGTGCTCTATATAGGGAATAGGGCTCTTTAAAGTAGTGCACTTCAGAGGAATAGGGTCTCTTTAAACCCTTCCAGTAGTGGAGTCTATATAGGAAATATGGCTTCTGGTCTATAGTAGTGCTCTATATAGAGAATAGGGCTCTGGTCAACAGTAGTGCACTTCCAGATAGGGAATAGGGCTCTTCAACAGTAGTCCTTCAGAGAGAATAGGGTCTCTGGTCAACAGTAGTCCAGATATAGGAAATATGGCTCTGGTCTATAGTAGTGCTCTTCCAGGAATAGGGTCTCTGGTCAACAGTAGTCCAGAGATAGGAATAGGGCTCTGGTCAACAGTAGTCACTAGATAGAATAGGGCTCTTTAAACAGTAGTGCACTATATAGAATAGGAGTCTCTTCAACAGTAGTTCCAGATAGGAATAGGGTCTCTTTAAAGTAGTGCCTTCCAGAGAATAGGGCTCTGGTCTAAAGTAGTGCAACTGTAGCAGGACTCATTCAGACCTCCAGAATAGGGTCTCTCTTAACAGTAGAGCATTATCCTGAGACCTGAATAGGGGCTCTGGTCTAAAGTAGTGCACTACATAGGGAATAGGGTTCTGGTCTAATGTAGTGTACTACATAGGGAATAGGGTTCTGGTCTAAAGTAGTGTACTACATAGGGAATAGGGCTCTGGTCTAAAGTAGTGCACTACATAGGGAATAGGGTTCTGGTCTAAAGTAGTGCACTATATAGGGAATAGGGCTCTGGTCTAAAGTAGTGCACTACATAGGGAATAGGGTTCTGGTCTAAAGTTGTTCACTACATAGGGAATAGGGCTCTGGTCTAAAGTAGTGCACTATATAGGGAATAGGGCTCTGGTCTAAAGTAGTGTACTACATAGGGAATAGGGCTCTGGTCTAAAGTAGTGTACTACATAGGGAATAGGGCTCTGGTCTAAAGTGGTCCTTCTGTAGCGCAGTTGGTAGAGCATGGCGCTTGTAACGCCAGGATAGTGGGTTCGATTCCCGGGACCACCCATACGTAGAATGTATGCACACATGACTGTAAGTCGCTTTGGATAAAAGCGTCTGCTAAATGGCTTATAAATAAAATAAATAAATATAAATAAAGTAGTGCACTACATAGGGAATAGGGCTCTGGTCTAAAGTAGTGCACTACATAGGGAATAGGGATCTGGTCTAAAGTAGTGCACTACATAGGGAATAGGGTTCTGGTCTAAAGTAGTGTACTACATAGGGAATAGGGCTCTGGTCTAAAGTAGTGCACTACATAGGGAATAGGGCTCTGGTCTAAAGTAGTGTACTACATAGGGAATAGGGCTCTGGTCTAAAGTAGTGCACTACATAGGGAATAGGGCTCTGGTCTAAAGTAGTGTACTACATAGGGAATAGGGCTCTGGTCTAAAGTAGTGTACTACATAGGGAATAGGGCTCTGGTCTAAAGTAGTGTACTACATAGGGAATAGGGCTCTGGTCTAAAGTAGTGTACTACATAGGGAATAGGGCTCAGGTCTAAAGTAGTGCACTACATAGGGAATAGGGCTCTGGTCTAAAGTAGTGTACTACATAGGGAATAGGGCTCTGGTCTAAAGTAGTGTACTACATAGGGAATAGGGATCTGGTCTAAAGTAGTGTACTACATAGGGAATAGGGCTCAGGTCTAAAGTAGTGCACTACATAGGGAATAGGGTTCTGGTCTAAAGTAGTGTACTACATAGGGAATAGGGATCTGGTCTAAAGTAGTGTACTACATAGGGAATAGGGCTCAGGTCTAAAGTAGTGCACTACATAGGGAACATTCTCTCTCCAGCTGTTGGAACTTCTTAGTAAACCAGAGATGGTTAAAAGCAGAGGGTGGCAGGTCCTACCACCTCAGCTCTCATCAAAATATCATGTCATTTCATGTGAAACCGTTCGAACAGCCACTGTTTGTCGCCACCCAGCAGGTAAACTCTAACACAACCACAGCCTCTCACTGTTTTCAACCGTTCATCTTGCCTATGTGTCTGACCACTGAGATTAAAGAGGCTTTAAGGCACGATGATGTGATTGTTTCCTAAACAGGGTGTTGGTATTTTAGATGTGTTCAAGGCGCCGTGACTGAAAGGAAGCATTATTTCTTTTCAGACATTGTGTTCCTCCTATCACTGGATTGTCAACCAGAGCAACCACAACATGATCCCTGCAGATTACTGCTGCTGCTGATGTTGCACTTAGTGACTCAACTGATTTAAGTTTCGGGTTTCAGGTTTTAATGTCACATGCACAAGAACAGTGAAATGCCTTCCTTACAAACTCAAAACCCAACAATGCAATAATCAATAACAACATAATATTAGAAAAAACACATGAGAAATAATAAGAAATATGAAGAACACAATAAGTAAGTAAGTATACTATATACAGGGTCAGTTAATACCATACTATATACAGGGTCAGTTAATACCATACTATATACAGGGTCAGTTAATACCATACTATATACAGGGTCAGTTAATACCATACTATATACAGGGTCAGTTAATACCATACTATATACAGGGTCAGTTAGTACCATACTATATACAGGGTCAGTTCAATACTATACTATATACAGGGTCAGTTAATACCATACTATATACAGGGTCAGTTAGTACCATACTATATACAGGGTCAGTTAATACTATACTATATACGGGGTCAGTTAATACCATACTATATACAGGGTCAGTTAATACCATACTATATACAGGGTCAGTTAATACCATACTATATACAGGGTCAGTTAATACCATACTATATACAGGGTCAGTTAATACCATACTATATACAGGGGCAGTTAATACCATACTATATACAGGGTCAGTTAATACCATACTATATACAGGGTCAGTTAATACTATACTATATACAGGGTCAGTTCAATACTATACTATATACAGGGTCAGTTAATACCATACTATATACAGGGTCAGTTAATACCATACTATATTCAGGGTCAGTTAGTACCATACTATATACAGGGTCAGTTAGTACCATACTATATACAGGGTCAGTTAATACCATACTATATACAAGGTCAGTTAGTACCATACTATATACAGGGTCAGTTAATACCATACTATATACAGGGTCAGCGGGACTGTGAGTGTGTAGGGCCCTGTGAGAGTGTAGGGCACTGTGAGTATGTAGGGCACTGTGAGTGTGTAGGGCACTGTGAGTGTGTAGGGCACTGTGAGTGTGTAGGGCACTGTGAGTATGTAGGGCACTGTGAGTGTGTAGGGCACTGTGAGTGTGTAGGGCACTGTGAGTGTGTAGGGCACTGTGAGTATGTAGGGCACTGTGACTGTGTAGGGCACTGTGAGTGTAGGGCCCTGTGAGTATGTAGGGCACTGTGAGTGTGTAGGGCACTGTGAGTGTGTAGGGCACTGTGAGTGTGTAGGGCACTGTGAGTGTGTAGGGCACTGTGACTGTGTAGGGCACTGTGAGTGTATAGGGCACTGTGAGTGTGTAGGGCACTGTGAGTGTGTAGGGCACTGTGAGTGTGTAGGGCACTGTGAGTGTATAGGGCACTGTGAGTGTGTAGGGCACTGTGAGTGTGTAGGGCACTGTGAGTGTGTAGGGCACTGTGAGTATGTAGGGCACTGTGAGTGTGTAGGGCACTGTGAGTGTGTAGGGCACTGTGAGTGTGTAGGGCACTGTGAGTGTATAGGGCACTGTGAGTATGTAGGGCACTGTGAGTGTATAGGGCACTGTGAGTGTGTAGGGCACTGTGAGTGTGTAGGGCACTGTGAGTGTGTAGGGCACTGTGAGTATGTAGGGCACTGTGACTGTGTAGGGCACTGTGAGTGTAGGGCCCTGTGAGTATGTAGGGCACTGTGAGTGTGTAGGGCACTGTGAGTGTGTAGGGCACTGTGAGTGTGTAGGGCACTGTGACTGTGTAGGGCACTGTGAGTGTATAGGGCACTGTGAGTGTGTAGGGCACTGTGAGTGTGTAGGGCACTGTGAGTGTATAGGGCACTGTGAGTGTGTAGGGCACTGTGAGTGTGTAGGGCACTGTGAGTGTGTAGGGCACTGTGAGTATGTAGGGCACTGTGAGTGTGTAGGGCACTGTGAGTATGTAGGGCACTGTGAATGTATAGGGCACTGTGAGTGTATAGGGCACTGTGAGTGTGTAGGGCACTGTGAGTGTGTAGGGCACTGTGAGTGTGTAGGGCACTGTGAGTGTGTAGGGCACTGTGAGTATGTAGGGCACTGTGAGTGTAGGGCACTGTGAGTGTATAGGGCACTGTGAGTGTGTAGGGCACTGTGAGTGTGTAGGGCACTGTGAGTGTGTAGGGCACTGTGAGTGTGTAGGGCACTGTGAGTGGGTAGGGCACTGTGAGTGTGTAGGGCACTGTGAGTGTGTAGGGCACTGTGAGTGTGTAGGGCACTGTGAGTGTGTAGGGCACTGTGAGTGGGTAGGGCACTGTGAGTGTGTAGGGCACTGTGAGTGTGTAGGGCACTGTGAGTATATAGGGCACTGTGAGTGTGTAGGGCACTGTGAGTATATAGGGCACTGTGAGTGTGTAGGGCACTGTGAGTGTGTAGGGCACTGTGAGTGTGTAGGGCACTGTGAGTGTGTAGGGCACTGTGAGTATATAGGGCACTGTGAGGGTAGGGCACTGTGAGTGGGCACTGTGAGTGGCACTGTGAGTGTGTAGGGCACTGTGAGTGTGTAGGGCACTGTGAGTGTGTAGGGCACTGTGAGTATATAGGGCACTGTGAGTGTGTAGGGCACTGTGAGTATATAGGGCACTGTGAGTGTGTAGGGCACTGTGAGTATATAGGGCACTGTGAGTGTGTAGGGCACTGTGAGTATATAGGGCACTGTGAGTGTGTAGGGCACTGTGAGTATATAGGGCACTGTGAGTGTGTAGGGCACTGTGAGTATATAGGGCACTGTGAGTGTGTAGGGCACTGTGAGTGTGTATGGCACTGTGAGTGTGTAGGGCACTGTGAGTGTGTAGGGCACTGTGAGTATATAGGGCACTGTGAGTATATAGGGCACTGTGAGTGTGTACGGCACTGTGAGTATATAGGGCACTGTGAGTGTGTAGGGCACTGTGAGTATATAGGGCACTGTGAGTGTGTAGGGCACTGAATACAAATAAAAAGGAAAACGAGGATACAAGGTTAACTCAGCTAGTCTGTGTAGCTATTTATCAGTCTTATTGCTTGGGGACAGAAGCTGTTCAAAGACCCTGTTGGTGCCAGACTTGATGCACGGGTACCACTTGCCGCGAGGACGCAGGGAGAATAGTCTATCACTTGGGTGGTTGGAGTCTTTAACGGGCCTTCCTCTGACACCGCCTGATATAGAGATCCTGGATGGCAGGGAGCTCGGCCCCAGTGATGTACTGAGCTGTCCGCACCACTCTCTGTAGCACCACGCGATCCAGGCAGTGAGGCAGCCAGTCAAAATGCTGTAAAGTGGTAAATCTGCAGAATAGTTTGAGGATTTGAAGGCCTATGCCAAACCTTTTTCAACCTCCTGAGGGGGAAGAGGCTCGGTCGCACGTGTTTGAACCATTTTTAAATCTTTACTGATTTGGACACCGAGGAACTTGAAGGTCTTGACCTGCTCCATGTGGACACGGGTGTGCTCCGCCCCCTCGTTTCCTCGAGTCTACGATCAGCTCCTTGGTCTGACTGACGTGGAGGGAGAGGTTGTTGTCCTGGCACCACATAGCCAAGTGTCTGACTTCCTTCCTGTAGGCTGACTAATCGTCGCCGGTGATCAGAGGAGGTGACGTGGCCTACCTTCACGGCATGAAATGTGTGTGTGTGATTACAAACAACATAGATTGACATTTTTGCCTTCAGGGAGTCCTCCTTGGACTGTATTCACAAAGCATCTCTGAATAAAAATGCTGATCAGGGATCAGTTTTGCCTTTTAGATTAAAAAATGATAATATTCCATGAACAGGGGGGACCTGAACCTAGATCAGCCCTCTTTCTCTGAGATGATGCTTTGAGAGTTCGAGTCCCGGCTTTACCTCAACTATTTAGACATGAGGTAAAACACAACACCTGGTCCACCTGGTCCCAGTCCATCCACCTGGTCCACCTGGTCCCCAGTCCATCCACCTGGTCCCAGTCCATCCACCTGGTCCCCAGTCCATCCATCTAGTCCCCAGTCCATCCACCTGGTACCCAGTCCATCCACCTGGTCCACCTGTTCCCAGTCCATCTACCTGGTCCCCAGTCCATCCACCTGGTCCCCAGTCCATCCACCTGGTCCCCAGTCCATCCACCTGGTCCACCTGTTCCCAGTCCATCCACCTGGTCCACCTGTTCCCAGTCCATCTACCTGGTCCCCAGTCCATCCACCTGGTCCCCAGTCCATCTACCTGGTCCCCAGTCCATCCACCTGGTCCCCAGTCCATCCACCTGGTCCCCAGTCCATCCACCTGGTCCACCTGTTCCCAGTCCATCCACCTGGTCCACCTGTTCCCAGTCCATCTACCTGGTCCCCAGTCCATCCACCTGGTCCACAGTGGTTCTGTTAAAAGAGGCTTTCCTCTTGCCTTGAAGATTGCCTTGAAACAGAATTCACCGGTATTTAACCGAACAAACCGCAACTGAAAAACCTGTTTCTTCTTGAGAAGTATTCTGTGTAGAAATCATTTATGTTTTCCCTCACGACAAAGACATCCCTGTTTTTCAGTAACTCTGCAAAAGTCTTCTAACTCTAGTTTCTTTGTGTAAATACACCATTTATTCTATTGTATATGTATTGGTGGCACTTCACAACCTGATATTTGAAGGTCGAAGCCAGAAAAGTTATTCGACAGTACGAGACAGTTTTATAAGAATACCTTATCAAAGCATACAATTGAGTGTAGTCTGGCCCAGGAGCGGGAAGGTGAACGGAAAGGCTCTGGAGCAACAAACCGCCCTTGCTGTCTCTGCCTGGCCGGTTCCCCTCTTTCCACTGGGATTCTCTGCCTCTAACCCTATTACAGGGGCTGAGTCACTGGCTTACTAGGGCTCTTTCATACCGTCCCGAGGAGGGGTGCGTCACTTGAGTGGGTTGAGTCACTGATGTGATCTTACTGTCTGGGTTGGTGCCCCCCCTTGGGTTGTGCCGTGGCGGAGATCTTTGTGGGCTATACTCGGCCTTGTCTCAGGATGGTAAGTTGATGGTTGAAGATATCCCTCTAGTGGTGTGGGGGCTGTGCTTTGGCAAAGTGGGTGGGGTTATATCCTTCCTGTTTGGCCCTGTCCGGGGGTGTCATCGGATGGGGCCACAGTGTCTCCTGACCTCTCCTGTCTCAGCCTCCAGTATTTATGCTGCAGTAGTTTATGTGTTGGGGGGCTAGGGTCAGTTTGTTATATCTGGAGTACTTCTCCTGTCCTATCCGGTGTCCTGTGTGAATTTAAGTATGCTCTCTCTAATTCTCTCTCTCTTTCTCTCTTTCTTTCTCTCTCTCGGAGGACCTGAGCCCAAGGACCATGCCTCAAGACTACCTGACATAATGACTCCTTGCTGTCCCCAGTCCACCTGGCCGTGCTGCTGCTCCAGTTTCAACTGTTCTGCCTTATTATTATTATTGGACCATGCTGGTCATTTATGAACATTTGAACATCTTGGCCATGTTCTGTTATAATCTCCACCCGGCACAGCCAGAAGAGGACTGGCCACCCCACATAGCCTGGTTCCTCTCTAGGTTTCTTCCTAGGTTTTGGCCTTTCTAGGGAGTTTTTCCTAGCCACCATGCTTCTACACCTGCATTGCTTGCTGTTTGGGGTTTTATATATATATAAATATATAAATACATTTGATTTGATTTGAATTGGACATATATGAACGGTCATATGAACAAACCCAATCCAAACCAATCAAATGCTATTGGTCACATACACATGTTTAGCAGATGTTATTGCGGGTGTAGTGAAATGCTTGTGTTTCTAGCTCCAACGGTATGTGTTGTCAAGACCTGTGCTATTTCACACTGAGTCAATTTATCACACATACACACTGAGACACAGAGACGAGACACAGAGACGAGACACAGACAAGTCTTCCCAACAAAATGACTTACGATTACACAAAAAACAACCAATTCTTCCTCTGAATGATCCCCAAAGAAAACTCCATCACTTCTCCCTCACTGTCCACCTACAATGCTCTTCCCTTTTGGCAGACAGCCATCACAAAAGACAGTCTCTGTTAGCAGGAGGAGCTAAGAGCAGAGCAGAGTGGGAGGTTTGTCTTGTATAAAACAGTCTCTGTTAGCAGTAGGAGCTAAGAGCAGAGCAGATTGGGGGTTTGTCTTGTATAAAACAGTCTCTGTTAGCAGTAGGAGCTAAGAGCAGAGCAGAGTGGGAGGTTTGTCTTGTATAAACAGTCTCTGTTAGCAGTAGGAGCTAAGAGCAGAGCAGATTGGGGGTTTGACTTGTATAACACAGTCTCTGTTAGCAGGAGGAGATAAGAGCAGAGCAGAGTGGGAGGTTTGTCTTGTATAAAACAGTCTCTGTTAGCAGTAGGAGCTAAGAGCAGAGCAGAGTGGGAGGTTTGTCTTGTATAAAACAGTCTCTGTTAGCAGTAGGAGCTAAGAGCAGAGCAGATTGGGAGTTTGACTTGTATAAAACAGTCTCTGTTAGCAGTAGGAGATAAGAGCAGAGCAGATTGGGGGTTTGTCTTGTATAAAACAGTCTCTGTTAGCAGGAGGAGATAAGAGCAGAGCAGAGTGGGGGTTTGTCTTGTATAAAACAGTCTCTGTTAGCAGGAGGAGATAAGAGCAGAGCAGAGTGGGGGTTTGTCTTGTATAAAACAGTCTCTGTTAGCAGTAGGAGCTAAGAGCAGAGCAGATTGGGGGTTTGACTTGCATAAAACAGTCTCTGTTAGCAGGAGGAGATAAGAGCAGAGCAGAGTGGGGGTTTGTCTTGTATAAAACAGTCTCTGTTAGCAGTAGGAGATAAGAGCAGAGCAGAGTGGGGGTTTCTCTTGTATAAAACAGTCTCTGTTAGCAGGAGGAGATAAGAGCAGAGCAGATTGGGGGTTTGTCTTGTATAAAACAGCCTCTGTTAGCAGGAGGAGATAAGAACAGAGTGGGGGGTTGTCTTGTATTAGACAGACTCTGTAAGAAGTCTCCCCTTCACTGTGCCTTGGACCCAGTCCTGCTCTTGTGTCTTCTCATCGAGGAGAGGAGAGGGAACAGGGAGAGTAGACTGTAAACTTCAAGATAACAAAGAGAGTCCTGTCGTGGAACAACTCTCGTCAACCGTAGAGTAGACAGCCTTGAGAACAACGCAGTAAGAATCCCTTCCCCTCCCATTCACTCTTTGGACACAGACAGATAGAAACAGTCCTGCAGAGGAACACAGTGAGCAGAGAAGCCCTGTTGTAGGCTCCCTCGTTGGAGCCGTCGGGGCTCTGCCACGGTTCACTTCCCTAATCCTTCCCACGCCACATGGGGCTTCTGGGAGAAGGGGGGGGGGGCAGAAGGGGGTAGGACAGAAAGTCAATGAAGCCACTACTTTTGTTTGACATGGTTCAGCGGTGAAGGACCACTCTGGACAGAAAATCAACAGTTGTCCTTTTTTTCCCCCTCTCCTTCTCACTGCGGATGGAGAGGTTTAGTTTGAGCTTTACCCTTCAGGGGTCTAGTACTTCTCTCGTTAATAAGGCTATGTCATTAGATGCTGGAGGGCAGGGAGGCAACCTCCTGATCTGGGTCCCCAGATCCTCAAAGAGTTCTACAGCTGCACCATCGAGAGCATCCTGACCGGTTGCATCACTGCATGGTATGGCCACTCTAGGCATTTGTACGTAAAGTTCTACAGAGTGCAGTACATCACTGGGGCCACGCTTCCTGCCATCTAGGACCTTTATACCAGGTGGTGTCAGAGGAAGGGCCTAAAAATGTGTCAAAGGCTCAAGTTACTCTAGTCATAGACTGTTCTCTCTGCTACCGCACAGCAAGCGGTACCGGAGCGCCAAGTCTAGGACCAAAAGACTCCTTAACAGCTTCTACCCCCGAGCCATAAACCTGCTGAACAACTATTCATATGGCCACCCTGACTATCTACATTGTTTTTACACTGCTCCTACCCACTGTTTAGTAGCAATGCATAGTCACCTTACAAATTACCTCGACTATCCTGTACCCCAGCACATTGACTCGGTACCGGTACCCCCTGAATATAACCTCCACATTGACTCGGTACCGGTAGCCCCAGTATATAACCTCCACATTGACTCGGTACCGGTAGCCCCTGTATATAGCCTCCACATTGACTCGGTACCGGTAGCCCCAGTATATATTCTCCACATTGACTCGGTACCGGTAGCCCCTGTATATGACCTCCACATTGACTCGGTACCGGTAGCCCCTGTATATAGCCTCCACATTGACTCGGTACCGGTAGCCCCAGTATATAGTCTCCACATTGACTCGGTACCGGTACCCCCTGTAAAAAGCCTCCACATTGACTCGGTACCGGTACCCCCTGTATATAGTCTCCACATTGACTCTGTACCGGTACCCCCTGTATATAGCCTCCACATTGACTCTGTACCGGTACCCCCTGTATATAACCTCCACATTGACTCGGTACCGGTAGCCCCTGAAAATAGCCTCCACATTGACTCGGTACCGGTACCCCCTGTAAAAAGTCTCCACATTGACTCGGTACCGGTACCCCCTGTATATAGTCTCCACATTGACTCTGTATCTGTACCCCTTGTTCATAGTCTCCACATTGACTCTGTACCGGTACCCCCTGTATATAGCCTCCACATTGACTCTGTACCGGTACCCCTGTATATAGCCTCCACATTGACTCTGTACCGGTACCCCTGTATATAGCCTCCATATTGACTCTGTACCGGTACCCCCTGTATACAGCCTCCACATGGACTCTGTATCTGTACCCCTTGTTTATAGCCTCCACATTGACTCTGTACCGGTACCCCTGTATATAGTCTCCACATTGACTTAGTACCGGTACCCCCTGTATATAGTCTCCACATTGACTCTGTATCTGTACCCCTTGTTTATAGCCTCCACATTGACTCAGTACCGGTACCCCCTGTATATAGTCTCCACATTGACTCAGTACCGGTACCCCTGTATATAGTCTCCACATTGACTCAGTACCGGTACCCCCTGTATATAGTCTCCACATTGACTCTGTACCGGTACCCCCTGTATATAGTCTCCACATTGACTCAGTACCGGTACCCCCTGTATATAGTCTCCACATTGACTCAGTACCGGTACCCCCTGTATATAGCCTCCACATTGACTCTGTACCGGTACCCCCTGTATATAGCCTCCACATTGACTCGGTACCGGTACCCCCTGTAAAAAGCCTCCACATTGACTCAGTACCGGTACCCCCTGTATATAGTCTCCACATTGACTCTGTACCGGTACCCCCTGTATATAGCCTCCACATTGACTCTGTACCTGTACCCCCTGTATATAGCCTCCACATTGACTCTGTACCGGTACCCCCTGTATATAGCCTCCACATTGACTCTGTACCGGTACCCCCTGTATATAACCTCCACATTGACTCGGTACCGGTAGCCCCTGAAAATAGCCTCCACATTGACTCGGTACCGGTACCCCCTGTAAAAAGTCTCCACATTGACTCGGTACCGGTACCCCCTGTATATAGTCTCCACATTGACTCTGTATCTGTACCCCTTGTTCATAGTCTCCACATTGACTCTGTACCGGTACCCCCTGTATATAGCCTCCACATTGACTCTGTACCGGTACCCCCTGTATATAGCCTCCACATTGACTCTGTACCGGTACCCCCTGTATATAGCCTCCATATTGACTCTGTACCGGTACCCCCTGTATACAGCCTCCACATTGACTCTGTATCTGTACCCCTTGTTTATAGCCTCCACATTGACTCTGTACCGGTACCCCCTGTATATAGTCTCCACATTGACTTAGTACCGGTACCCCCTGTATATAGTCTCCACATTGACTCTGTATCTGTACCCCTTGTTTATAGCCTCCACATTGACTCAGTACCGGTACCCCCTGTATATAGTCTCCACATTGACTCAGTACCGGTACCCCCTGTATATAGTCTCCACATTGACTCAGTACCGGTACCCCCTGTATATAGTCTCCACATTGACTCTGTACCGGTACCCCCTGTATATAGTCTCCACATTGACTCAGTACCGGTACCCCCTGTATATAGCCTCCACATTGACTCAGTACCGGTACCCCCTGTATATAGCCTCCACATTGACTCTGTACCGGTACCCCCTGTATATAGCCTCCACATTGACTCAGTACCGGTACCCCCTGTATATAGTCTCAACATTGACTCAGTTCCGGTACCCCCTGTATATAGCCTCCACATTGACTCAGTACCGGTACCCCCTGTATATAGTCTCCACATTGACTCAGTACCGGTACCCCCTGTATATAGCCTCCACATTGACTCAGTACCGGTACCCCCTGTATATAGCCTCCACATTGACTCAGTACCGGTACCCCCTGTATATAGCCTCCACATTGACTCTGTACCGGTACCCCCTGTATATAGCCTCCACATTGACTCTGTACAGGTACCCCTGTATATAGCCTCCACATTGACTCAGTACCGGTACCCCTGTATATAGCCTCCACATTGACTCAGTACCGGTACCCCCTGTATATAGCCTCCACATTGACTCAGTACCGGTACCCCTGTATATAGCCTCCACATTGACTCGGTACCGGTACCCCCTGTATATAGCCTCCACATTGACTCAGTACCGGTACCCCCTGTATATAGCCTCCACATTGACTCGGTACCGGTACCCCCTGTATATAGCCTCCACATTGACTCAGTACCGGTACCCCCTGTATATAGCCTCCACATTGACTCAGTACCGGTACCCCTGTATATAGCCTCCACATTGACTCAGTACCGGTACCCCTGTATATAGCCTCCACATTGACTCAGTACCGGTACCCCTGTATATAGCCTCCACATTGACTCGGTACCGGTACCCCTGTATATAGCCTCCACATTGACTCAGTACCGGTACCCCTGTATATAGCCTCCACATTGACTCAGTACCGGTACCCCTGTATATAGCCTCCACATTGACTCAGTACCGGTAGCCCCTGAAAATAGCCTCCACATTGACTCAGTACCGGTACCCCCTGTAAAAGTCTCCACATTGACTCGGTACCGGTACCCCTGTATATAGTCTCCACATTGACTCTGTATCTGTACCCCTGTTCATAGCCTCCACATTGACTCTGTACCGGTACCCCTGTATATAGCCTCCACATTGACTCTGTACCGGTACCCCTGTATATAGCCTCCACATTGACTCTGTACCGGTACCCCTGTATATAGCCTCCATATTGACTCTGTACCGGTACCCCCTGTATACAGCCTCCACATGGACTCTGTATCTGTACCCCTTGTTTATAGCCTCCACATTGACTCTGTACCGGTACCCCTGTATATAGTCTCCACATTGACTCAGTACCGGTACCCCCTGTATATAGTCTCCACATTGACTCTGTATCTGTACCCCTTGTTTATAGCCTCCACATTGACTCAGTACCGGTACCCCCTGTATATAGCCTCCACATTGACTCAGTACCGGTACCCCTGTATATAGTCTCCACATTGACTCAGTACCGGTACCCCTGTATATAGTCTCCACATTGACTCTGTACCGGTACCCCTGTATATAGTCTCCACATTGACTCAGTACCGGTACCCCCTGTATATAGTCTCCACATTGACTCAGTACCGGTACCCCTGTATATAGCCTCCACATTGACTCTGTACCGGTACCCCTGTATATAGCCTCCACATTGACTCGTACCGGTACCCCCCTGTAAAAGCCTCCACATTGACTCGGTACCGGTACCCCTGTATATAGTCTCCACATTGACTCTGTACCGGTACCCCCTGTATATAGCCTCCACATTGACTCTGTACCTGTACTCCCTGTATATAGCCTCCACATTGACTCTGTACCGGTACCCCCTGTAAATAGCCTCCACATTGACTCTGTACCGGTACCCCCTGTATATAACCTCCACATTGACTCAGTACCGGTAGCCCCTGAAAATAGCCTCCACATTGACTCGGTACCGGTACCCCCTGTAAAAAAGTCTCCACATTGACTCAGTACCGGTACCCCTGTATATAGTCTCCACATTGACTCTGTATCTGTACCCCTTGTTCATAGTCTCCAATTGACTCTGTACCGGTACCCCCTGTATATAGCCTCCACATTGACTCTGTACCGGTACCCCCTGTATATAGCCTCCACATTGACTCTGTACCCTACCCCTGTATATAGCCTCCATATTGACTCTGTACCGGTAACCCTGTATACAGCCTCCACATAACCCTGACTCTGTATCTGTACCCCTTGTTTATAGCCTCCACATTGACTCTGTACCGGTACCCCCTGTATATAGTCTCCACATTGACTTAGTACCGTACCCCCCCTGTATATAGTCTCCACATTGACTCTGTATCTGTACCCCTTGTTTATAGCCTCCACATTGACTCAGTACCGGTACCCCCCTGTATATAGTCTCCACATTGACTCAGTACCGGTACCCCCTGTATATAGTCTCCACATTGACTCAGTACCGGTACCCCCCTGTATATAGTCTCCACATTGACTCTGTACCGGTACCCCCTGTATATAGTCTCCACATTGACTCAGTACCGGTACCCCCTTGTATATAGCCTCCACATTGACTCAGTACCGGTACCCCTGTATATAGCCTCCACATTGACTCTGTACCGGTACCCCTGTATATAGCCTCCACATTGACTCAGTACCGGTACCCCTGTATATAGTCTCAACATTGACTCAGTTCCGGTACCCCCTGTATATAGCCTCCACATTGACTCAGTACCGGTACCCCTGTATATAGTCTCCACATTGACTCAGTACCGTACCCCTGTATATAGCCTCCACATTGACTCAGTACTGGTACCCCCTGTATATAGCCTCCACATTGACTCAGTACCGGTACCCCCTGTATATAGCCTCCACATTGACTCTGTACCGGTACCCCCTGTATATAGCCTCCACATTGACTCTGTACAGGTACCCCCTGTATATAGCCTCCACATTGACTCAGTACCGGTACCCCCTGTATATAGCCTCCACATTGACTCAGTACCGGTACCCCCTGTATATAGCCTCCACATTGACTCGGTACCGGTACCCCCTGTATATAGCCTCCACATTGACTCTGTACCGGTACCCCCTGTATATAGCCTCCACATTGACTCAGTACCGGTACCCCCTGTATATAGCCTCCACATTGACTCTGTACCGGTACCCCTGTATATAGCCTCCACATTGACTCAGTACCGGTACCCCCTGTATATAGCCTCCACATTGACTCGGTAACCCCCTGTATATAGTCTCCACATTGACTCGGTACCGGTAGCCCCTGTATATAACCTCCACATTGACTCTGTACCCAGGTACCCCTGTATATAGCCTCCACATTGACTCGGTACCGGTACCCCTGTATATAGCCTCCACATTGACTCTGTACCGGTACCCCTGTATATAGCCTCCACATTGACTCGGTAAAGGTACCCCTGTATATAGCCTCCACATTGACTCTGTACCGGTACCCCCTGTATATAGCCTCCACATTGACTCAGTACCGGTACCCCTGTATATAGTCTCGTTTGTGTTATTTTCTTGTGTTACTTTTTTTTTTTTATGTTAAATATTTTCTAAACTCTTATTGAACTGCATTGTTGGTCAAGGGCTTGTAACCCTAACCCTAACCCTAACCCTAACCCTAACCCTAACCCTAACCCAAACTAACCCTAACCCTAACCCTAACCCTAATACTAACCCTAACCCTAACCCTAACCCTAACCCTAACCCCCTAACCCTAACCCTACTAATACCCTAACCCTAACCCCAACCCTAACCCTAACCCCAACCCTAACCCTAACCCTAACCCTAACCCTAACCCTAACCCTAACCCTAACCCTAACCCTAACCCTAACCCTAACCCCTAACCCTAACCCTAACCCTGAACCCAAACTAACACAACCCTAACCCTAACCTTCTACACAATAACCCTAACCCAAACTAACCCTAACCCTAACCCTAACCCTAACCCAAACTAACACAAACCCTAACCCAAACTAACACAAACCCTAACCCAAACTAACCCTAACCCTAACCCAAACTAACACAAACCCTAACCCTAACCCAAACTAACCCTAACCCTAACCCAAACTAACACAAACCCTAACCCTAACCTTACACTAACCCTAACCCAAACTAACCCTAACCCTAACCCTAACTAACCCTAACCCTAACCCTAACCTTACACTAACCCTAACCCAAAGTAACCCTAACCCTAACCTTACACAAACCCTAACCCAAACTAACCCTAACCCTAACCCTAACCCTAACCCTAACCTTACACAAACCCTAACCCAAACTAACCCTAACCCTAACCCTAACCCTAACCCTAACCCTAACCCAAACCCTAACCTTACACTAACCCTGACTCAAACCCTAACCCTAACCCTAACCCGAACCTTACACTAACCCTGACCCAAACCCTAACCCTAACCCTAACCCAAACCCGAACCCTAACCCAAACGAACCCTAACCCGAACCCGAACCCTAACCCAAACGAACCCTAACCCGAACCCTACTAACCCTAACCCAAACGAACCTAACCCTAACCCTAACCCTAACCCTGAGCCCCTAACCCAAACCCTAACCCAAACTAACCCTAACCCTAACCCCTAACCCTAACCCTAACCCTAACCCTAACCCTAACCCTAACCCTAACCCTAACCCTGGCCCTACTCACCCTAACCCTAACCCAGACACTAACCCTAACCCTAACCCTCAACCCTAACCCTAACCCCTAACCCCTAACCCCTAACCCCTAACCCAAACTAACACAAACCCTGACCCTAACCAATTACACTAACCCTAACCCAAACTAACCCTAACCCTAACCCTAACCCTAACTCAATACAAACTAACACAAACCCTAACCCAAACTAACACAAACCCTAACCCAAACTAAAACCTAACCCTAACCCAAACTAAGACAAACCCTAACCCTGACCTTCACTAACCCTAACCCAAACTAACCCTTCTAACCAACTAACCCAAACCTAACACAAACCCTAACCCTAAACTTACACTAACCCTGAGACCCAAACAACCTGAACCCTAACCCTGAACCCTAACTGAACCCTAACCCTAACCCTAACCTGGCACTAACCCTAACCCAAAGTAACCAACCCTAACCCTAACCTTACACAAACCCTAACCCAAACTAACCCTAACCCCCCTAACTACCCTAACCCTAACCTCACAAACCCTAACCCAAACTAACCCTAACAACCTAACCCTAACCCAAACCCTAACCCTCAATACAACCTAACCCAAACCCTAACCTTACACTAACCCCGGACACCCTCAAACCCTGAGACCCTAACCCTAACCCGACACCTTACACTCCCTGACCCAAACCCTAACCCTAACCCTAACCCAGACACCCTCAACCCAAACCCAACACGAACCCTAACCCCCCTGAGACACCCTAACCCAAACGAACCCTAACCCGAACCCTAACCCTAACCCAAACGAATCCTAACCCTAACCCAAACTAACCCTAACCCAAACTAACCCTAACCCTAACCCAAACTAACCCTAACCCTAACCCAAACTAACCCTAACCCTAACCCTAACCCTAACCCTAACCCTAACCCTGACCCTAACCCTAACCCTAACCCTGACCCAAACTAACCCTAACCCTAACCCAAACTAACCCTGACCCTAACCCTGACCCAAACTAACCCTAACCCGTTTCAGTTAAGAGTGAGACACTCCTAAATGTTCATAAGCTACAAGGAGAACCATTGTCTAACGTCTTTAAATGACTTATCTTCCCACATTACCTTCAGCACAGGCAGTATGTGACAACAAAAACACACCCTGTCCCCCTTCGGTCGTGTGTGTCGACTGTTAAAGCTTTACTGCTCTTTAAACAGAGTCTATCAGTGCCATAAAACAACAAGTGGTTCCCCGGACAGCTCTGACCCCACTCACTAAAACGGGACATTGCCAGACGGCCACGCACACACACACACACACACGCACACACACACGCACACGCACACGCACACAAACGTACACACACACAAACACGCACACACACACACACGCACACGCACACAAACGTACACACACACACACCGATCCGGCACCGACAGAGACGGTCGCCTCGCTTCGAGTTCTTCGGAAACTTTGCAGTAATTTAGCTTTTTTTTATGTATTATTTCTTACATTGTGAGATCACAACCCCTGAGACACCCTCAGAGAGTGAGATCACTCCCCCTGAGACACCCTCAGAGAGTGAGATCACAACCAGGGATCAGACACATATCCCTCTCCCCCTGAGACACCCTCAGAGAGTGAGGTCACAACCCCTGAGACACCCTCAGAGAGTGAGGTCACAACCAGAGATCAGACACATATCCCACAACCCCTGAGACACCCTCAGAGAGTGAGGTCACAACCAGGGATCAGACACATATCCCACTCCCCCTGAGACACCCTCAGAGAGTGAGGTCACAACCAGAGACACCCTCAGAGAGTGAGGTCACAACCAGGGATCAGACACATATCCCACTCCCCCTGAGACACCCTCAGAGAGTGAGGTCACAACCAGAGATCAGACACATATCCCTCTCCCCCTGAGACAGGGCTGAATGACAGATTTTATCTCGTCGGCTCAGAATTCCATCCACCAACCTTTCGTTTACTGTCCCCAACACCTGTTTTATTCGCTGTTGGGTTCATGAGAAATAATAGCTGGTCTCAGAATAGTTCCTTGGTCGGCTGAAAGAGGAGAGATGACACCCCAGGAAGTGGGTCTCTCCGGCCCCCCTCCAACACTATAAACAGACAAATGAGCTACATGACACGATCCTATTCATAGACAGTGAAGTCAATCTGAGGACGCTTGAACGCTATCATACCTGGGTTCAAATTGTATTTGTTTTCGTTCACATACTTCAGCGTGCCTGGTACAACAGAGGCTATGGAATATGTAGTGGTCAAAAGGACTTCAGACAGGTTCAAGCAAACACTGCAAGAACTTGAGATGAAAACTACTCTTGTTTGAGCCCAGGCCTAAACGACACAATACAACCCAACACCTTCTACTCAATACAACCTGACACCTTCTACTCAATACAACCTGACACC
>NC_068445.1:42042599-42050099 GCF_023373465.1 Oncorhynchus keta | reverse complement strand
GCTCTTGAGGAGAGGAGGTGGAGGAGGAGAGGGATAGTGTAATGACTGCAGGCTCTTGAGGAGAGGAGGTGGAGGAGGAGAGGGATAGTGTAATGACTGCAGGCTCTTGAGGAGAGGAGGTGGAGGAGGAGAGGGATAGTGTAATGACTGCAGGCTCTTGATGAGAGGAGGTGGAGGAGGAGAGGGATAGTGTAATGACTGCAGGCTCTAGAGGAGAGGAGGTGGAGGAGGAGAGGGATAGTGTAATGACTGCAGGCTCTAGAGGAGAGGAGGTGGAGGAGGAGAGGGATAGTGTAATGACTGCAGGCTCTTGAGGAGAGGAGGTGGAGGAGGAGAGGGATAGTGTAATGACTGCAGGCTCTTGATGAGAGGAGGTGGAGGAGGAGAGGGATAGTGTAATGACTGCAGGCTCTTGAGGAGAGGAGGTGGAGGAGGAGAGGGATAGTGTAATGACTGCAGGCTCTTGAGGAGAGGAGGTGGAGGAGGAGAGGGATAGTGTAATGACTGCAGGCTCTAGAGGAGAGGAGGTGGAGGAGGAGAGGGATAGTGTAATGACTGCAGGCTCTTGATGAGAGGAGGTGGAGGAGGAGAGGGATAGTGTAATGACTGCAGGCTCTTGAGGAGAGGAGGTGGAGGAGGAGAGGGATAGTGTAATGACTGCAGGCTCTTGATGAGAGGAGGTGGAGGAGGAGAGGGATAGTGTAATGACTGCAGGCTCTAGAGGAGAGGAGGTGGAGGAGGAGAGGGATAGTGTAATGACTGCAGGCTCTTGAGGAGAGGAGGTGGAGGAGGAGAGGGATAGTGTAATGACTGCAGGCTCTTGAGGAGAGGAGGTGGAGGAGGAGAGGGATAGTGTAATGACTGCAGGCTCTAGAGGAGAGGAGGTGGAGGAGGAGAGGGATAGTGTAATGACTGCAGGCTCTTGATGAGAGGAGGTGGAGGAGGAAAGGGATAGTGTAATGACTGTATAGTATAGTTCCCTTAAGGAAAAACACCTTTAGTAAATTTGTTTTCTCAGTGAGAGCTTCCCACACTATCATCAGACTTAACTGCACAAAACTTTCACAAAGACATGTCTAAAGGCCAATCAGATTTGTGAACATGGTCCCTAGCTGTGTGTTGCTGCTTTCCATGTCTGTTGTCTGTAACTTGTGAGGTGTGGAAACACTTTGTTGTTGCTTTAATGAATTTTGTCTTGCTGCTTTTTGTCCTATGTTGCTCTGTCTGTATGCTACGTCTTGCTTGTTCTATGTTGCTCTGTCTATATGCTACGTCTTGCTTGTCCTATGTTTCTCTGTCTGTATGCTACGTCTTGCTTGTCCTATGTTGCTCTGTCTGTATGCTACGTCTTGCTTGTCCTATGTTGCTCTGTCTGTATGCTACGTCTTGCTTGTCCTATGTTACTCTGTCTGTATGCTGTCTTGCTTGTTCTATGTTGCTCTGTCTGTATGCTACGTTTTGCTTGTTCTATGTTGCTCTGTCTGTGTGCTATGTCTTGCTTGTCCTATGTTGCTCTGTCTGTATGCTACGTCTTGCTTGTTCTATGTTGCTCTGTCTGTATGCTACGTCTTGCTTGTTCTATGTTGCTCTGTCTGTATGCTACGTCTTGCTTGTTCTATGTTGCTCTGTCTGTATGCTATGTCTTGCTTGTCCTATGTTGCTCTGTCTGTATGCTACGTCTTGCTTGTCCTATGTTGCTCTGTCTGTATGCTATGTCTTGCTTGTCCTATGTTGCTCTGTCTGTATGCTATGTCTTGCTTGTCCTATGTTGCTCTGTCTGTATGCTATGTCTTGCTTGTCCTATGTTGCTCTGTCTGTATGCTTCGTCTTGCTTGTTCTATGTTGCTCTGTCTGTATGCTACGTCTTGCTTGTTCTATGTTGCTCTGTCTGTATGCTATGTCTTGCTTGTTCTATGTTGCTCTGTCTGTATGCTATGTCTTGCTTGTTCTATGTTGCTCTGTCTGTGTCTTGCTTGTTCTATGTTGCTCTGTCTGTATGCTATGTCTTGCTTGTCCTATGTTGCTCTGTCTGTATGCTTCGTCTTGCTTGTTCTATGTTGCTCTGTCTGTATGCTTCGTCTTGCTTGTTCTATGTTGCTCTGTCTGTATGCTACGTCTTGCTTGTTCTATGTTGCTCTGTCTGTATGCTACGTCTTGCTTGTTCTATGTTGCTCTGTCTGTATGCTACGTCTTGCTTATTCTATGTTGCTCTGTCTGTATGCTATGTCTTGCTTGTCCTATGTTGCTCTGTCTGTATGCTTCGTCTTGCTTGTTCTATGTTGCTCTGTCTGTATGCTATGTCTTGCTTGTCCTATGTTGCTCTGTCTGTATGCTTGTCTTGCTTGTTCTATGTTGCTCTGTCTGTATGCTTCGTCTTGCTTGTTCTATGTTGCTCTGTCTGTATGCTATGTCTTGCTTGTCCTATGTTGCTCTGTCTGTATGCTACGTCTTGCTTGTCCTATGTTGCTCTGTCTGTATGCTTCGTCTTGCTTGTTCTATGTTGCTCTGTCTGTATGCTATGTCTTGCTTGTCCTATGTTGCTCTGTCTGTATGCTTCGTCTTGCTTGTTCTATGTTGCTCTGTCTGTATGCTTCGTCTTGCTTGTCCTATGTTGCTCTGTCTGTATGCTACGTCTTGCTTGTTCTATGTTGCTCTGTCTGTATGCTACGTCTGGCTTGTTCTATGTTGCTCTGTCTGTATGCTACGTCTTGCTTGTTCTATGTTGCTCTGTCTGTATGCTACATCTTGCTTGTTCTATGTTGCTCTGTCTGTATGCTACGTCTTGCTTGTCCTATGTTGCTCTGTCTGTATGCTACGTCGTGCTTGTTCTATGTTGCTCTGTCTGTATGCTACGTCTTACTTGTCCTATGTTGCTCTGTCTGTATGCTATGTCTTGCTTGTCCTATGTTGCTCTGTCTGTATGCTATGTCTTGCTTGTCCTATGTTGCTCTGTCTGTATGCTACGTCTTGCTTGTTCTATGTTGCTCTGTCTGTATGCTACGTCTTGCTTGTCCTATGTCTCTATTGTCTATATTGTCATTGTTTTTCATAACCTGCCCAGGGACTGCGGTTGAAAATTAGCCGGCTGGCTAAAACCAGCACTTTTACTGAAACGTTGATTAATGTGCACTGTCCCTGTAAAAATAAAATAAACTCAAACTCAAACTCAAACTGCAGGCCTGGCTCTTGAACCTAACTTTCTAGTGAGGCTGTGGCACTGTTTAGTGTGGTAGATTAATGATGTCTGGGCCTGTGGGTCTATGAGGGAGGGAGGGATGATGGAGGGAGCATTAGATTAGAGGGAGGGATAAGGTAAGAAGGGAGAGAGCAGAGAGAGGAGGGAGAGAGCAGAGAGAGGAGGGAGAGAGCAGAGAGAGGAGGGAGAGAGCATTAGATTAGAGGGAGGAAGAGAGAGCAGAGAGAGGAGGGAGGGAGCATTAGATTAGAGGGAGGAAGAGAGAGCAGAGAGAGGAGGAGAGGAGAGGAGGGAGAGAGCATTAGATTAGAGGAGGAAGAGAGAGCAGAGAGGGGAGGGAGCATTAGATTAGAGGGAGGAATAAAGTAGGAAGGAGAGAGCAGAGAGAGGAGAGGGAGCAGAGGGAGGAAGAGAGGAGAGGGGAGCATTAGATTAGAGGGAGGAATAAAGTAGGAAGGAGAGAGCAGAGAGAGGAGGGAGGGAGCATTAGATTAGAGGGAGGAAGAGAGAGCAGAGAGAGGAGGGAGGGAGCATTAGATTAGAGGGAGGAAGAGAGAGCAGAGAGGGAGGGAGGGAGCATTAGATTAGAGGGAGGAAGAGAGAGCAGAGAGAGGAGGGAGGGAGCATTAGATTAGAGGGTGGAAGAGAGAGAGAGAAGGAGAGAGAGCAGAGAGAGGAGGGAGGGAGCAGAGAGAGGAGGGAGGGAGGAGGGAGGAAGAGAGAGCAGAGAGAGGAGGAGAGGGAGCATTAGATTAGAGGGAGGAAGAGGAGGAGAGAGGAGGGAGGGAGCATTAGATAAGAGAGCAGAGAGGGGAGGGAGGGAGCATTAGAGGGTGGAAGAGGGAGGGGAGGGAGGGAGCATTAGATTAGAGGGTGGAAGAGAGCAGAGAGAGGAGGAGGGAGCATTAGATTAGAGGGAGCAGAGAGAGGGAGGGAGAGAGCATTAGATTAGAGGTAGGAAGGGAGAGAGAGAGAGGAGGGAGGATTAAAGGGAGGAAGAGAGCAGAGAGGAGGAGGGAGGGAGCATTAGATTAGAGGGAGGGAGGGAGGGAGGGAGGGAGGGAGGGAGGGAGGGAGGGAGGGAGGGGGAGGAGGGAGGGAGGGAGGGAGGGAGGGAGGGAGGGAGGGAGGGAGGGAGGGAGGGAGGATAGCAGAGAGAGGGGGAGAGAGCATTAGATTAGAGGGAGGGAGGAAGGGAGGGAGATAGAGAGAGGAGGGAGGCAGGAAAGCATGTTACCACCATGGGACGCAGAGAGAGGAGGGAGGGAGCATTAGATTAGAGGGAGGGATAAGGTAGGAAGGAGAGAGCAGAGAGAGGAGGGAGGGAGCATTAGATTAGAGGGAGGAATAAGGGGAAGGGAGAGCAGAGAGAGGAGGGAGGGAGCATTAGATTAGAGGGAGGGATAAGGTAGGAAGGGAGAGAGCAGAGAGAGGAGGGAGGGAGCATTAGATTAGAGGGAGGAATAAGGTAGGAAGGGAGAGAGCAGAGAGAGGAGGGAGGGAGCATTAGATTAGAGGGAGGGATAAGGTAGGAAGGGAGAGAGCAGAGAGAGGAGGGAGGGAGCATTAGATTAGAGGGAGGAGGAAGGGAGAGAGCAGAGAGAGGGAGGGAGGGAGCATTAGATTAGAGGGAGGAATAAGGTAGGAAGGGAGGCAGAGAGAGGAGGGAGGGGAGGAGGAGGGAGGGAGGGAGGAGAGGGAGGAATAAGGTAGGAAGGAGAGAGCAGAGAGAGGAGGGAGAGAGCAGAGAGAGGAGGGAGAGAGCATTAGATTAGAGGGAGGAAGAGAGAGCAGAGAGAGGAGGGAGGGAGCATTAGATTAGAGGGAGGAATAAGGTAGGAAGGGAGAGAGCAGAGAGAGGAGGGAGGGAGCATTAGATTAGAGGGAGGAAGAGAGAGCAGAGAGAGGAGGGAGGGAGCATTAGATTAGAGGGAGGAAGAGAGAGCAGAGAGAGGAGGGAGGGAGCATTAGATTAGAGGGAGGAAGAGAGAGCAGAGAGGGGAGGGAGGGCGCATTAGATAAGAGAGAGCAGAGAGGGGAGGGAGGGAGCATTAGATTAGAGGGTGGAAGAGAGCAGAGAGAGGAGGGAGGGAGCAATAGATTAGAGGGAGGAAGGGAGAGAGCAGAGAGAGGAGGGAGGGAGCAATAGATTAGAGGGAGGAGGGAGGAAGGGAGAGAGCAGAGAGAGGAGGGAGGGAGCATTAGATTAGAGGGAGGGGGGGAGGAAGGGAGAGAGCAGAGAGGGATGATGGAGGGAGCATTAGATTAGAGGGAGGAAGGGAGAGAGCAGAGAGAGGAGGTAGGGAGCATTAGATTAGAGGGAGGGGGAGGAAGGGAGAGAGCAGAGAGGGATGATGGAGGGAGCATTAGATTAGAGGAGGAAGGGAGAGAGCAGAGAGAGGAGGGAGGGAGCATTAGATTAGAGGGAGGGGGAGGAAGGGAGAGAGCAGAGAGGGGATGATGGAGGGAGCATTAGATTAGAGGAGGGATAAGGTAGGAAGGGAGAGAGCAGACAGAGGAGGGAGGGAGCATTAGATTAAAGGGAGGAAGAGAGAGCATTAGAATAGAGGGAGGGAGAGAGGAGGGAGGGAGCATTAGATTAGAGGGAGGGAGGGAGGGAGGGAGGGAGGGAGGGAGGGAGGGAGGGAGGGAGGGAGGGAGGGAGGGAGGGAGGGAGGGAGAGAGCAGAGAGAGGAGGGAGCGAGGGAGAGAGCAGAGAGAGGAGGGAGGGAGCATTAGATTAGAGGGAAGGGAGAGAGCAGAGAGAGGAGGGAGAGAGCATTAGATTAGAGGGAGGAAGGGAGGGAGAGGAGGAGGGAGGGCATTAGGAGGTAGGGAAGGGAGGGAGGGAGGAGGGAGCATTAGATTAAAGGGAGGAAGGAGAGGGAGGGAGGGAGCATTAGGAGGGAGGGAGGGAGGGAGGGGAGGGAGCATTAGATTAAAGGGAGGAAGAGAGAGCAGAGAGGGGAGGGAGGGAGTATTAGAATAGAGGAAGGAAGGGAGAGAGCAGAGAGAGGAGGGAGCATTAGATTAAAGGGAGGAAGAGAGAGCAGAGAGGAGGGAGGGAGGGAGCATTAGATTAGAGGGAGGGAGGGAGGGAGGGAGGGAGGGGGAGGGAGGGAGGGAGGGAGGGAGGGAGGGAGGGAGGGAGGGAGGGAGGGAGGGAGGGAGGGAGGGAGGGAGGGAGGGAGGAGAGGGAGGGGGGGAGGGAGGGGGAGGGAGGAAGGAGGGAGGAGAGGAGGGAGGCAGGAAAGCATGCTTACTTTCCCTGGGCCACCACCACAATGGGACGCCTTACCCTACTGAGTCTCCCGCCCCCTCCTACACACACACACACACACACACACACACAGAGATACACACCAGGGCTGTGGGCTGTGCTATTTGCAGTGGACAAGATAAATAATGTGTCTGCTAGCGGTCCTGTCTGAGACGTGGGAGTCATGGGGTTTTGCTGGATGTAATTGCATGTTATTATTATACCCCTCGGCTTATTGATGACACTTTAACTCCGTGGAGACAGGAGGCAGGAAGACTCTCTCTCTCTCCTCGCTTTCTATTGTTTAACTCAGAAAGCTACTTTTTTATCCAGGTCTCTTACATTCTCTCCCAAACGGAAACCTTTCCTATAATGTGCAGTACTTTTGACGAGAGGCCTATGGGTGCAGATGGAATGCTAGAACAGTGCAGTGCAGATGGAATGCTAGAACAGTGTAGATGGAATGCTAGAACAGTGCAGATGGAATGCTAGAACAGTGTAGATGGAATTCTAGAACAGTGCAGATGGAATGCTAGAACAGTGTAGATGGAATGCTAGAACAGTGCAGTGCAGATGGAATGCTATAACAGTGCAGTGCAGATGGAATGCTATAACAGTGCAGTGCAGATGGAATGCTAGAACAGTGCAGTGCAGATGGAATGCTAGAACAGTGCAGTGCAGATGGAATGCTGGAACAGTGCAGTGCAGATGGGATGCTAGAACAGTGTAAATGGAATTCTAGAACAGTGTAAATGGAATGCTAGAACAGTGTAAATGGAATGCTAGAACTGTGTAAATGGAATTCTAGAACAGTGTAAATGGAATGCTAGAACTGTGTAAATGGAATGCTAGAACAGTGCAGTGCATATGGAATGCTAGAACAGTGTAAATGGAATGCTAGAACAGTGCAGTGCAGATGGAATTCTAGAACAGTGCAGATGGAATGCTATAACAGTGCAGTGCAGATGGAATGCTAGAACAGTGTAGATGGAATGCTAGAACAGTGCAGTGCAGATGGAATGCTAGAACAGTGCAGTGCAGATGG
>NC_068445.1:42015099-42037599 GCF_023373465.1 Oncorhynchus keta | reverse complement strand
CTGCTGTAAACTGGGTATGTGACGGACAAAACATTCATTTGAAACAGAATATTATTTCGACAAGGTTCGATAGAGCTCTGGTTAAACGTAGTGGATTATAAAGGGAATATATTTCCATTTGGAATGGAACATTGGACTGTTTAACAATCCTTTAAATAGAGAGAGAGTGAGTTCTACTCTATTCTATTGCCAAACTGTTACATCTTGACACTGTAGTACACTAAAAAGGCTTGAAACAACATCACAGTTTGGTGTTTGTTTTCTCATATCGAAAACCCAGAGGTAGTCTCGACTCTCCAGCCATAGCCTGTAAATAACAGATCCTACATTCTCTTCACCCCGCAATGACCAACTGTTACGGACTACAAAGGCTCCTGTGGTGGAAATAAACAAGAATAAACCAAAATAAACAAAACAACAGGAGGAGTAAACACATAGAAGATAGGGTATTCTCTGTCTGAGTACCCCTCCTGGTCTCAGACAAGCCAACTGACCAACACAGCACAGGTCTCAGACAAACCAACTGACTAACACAGGACAGGTCTCAGACAAACCAACTGACTAACACAGCACAGGTCTCAGACAAACCAACTGACTAACACAGCACAGGTCTCAGACAAACCAACTGACTAACACAGCACAGGTCTCAGACAAACCAACTGACTAACACAGCACAGGTCTCAGACAAACCAACTGACTAACACAGCACAGGTCTCAGACAAACCAACTGACTAACACAGCACAGGTCTCAGACAAACCAACTGACTAACACAGCACAGGTCTCAGACAAACCAACTGACTAACACAGCACAGGTCTCAGACAAACCAACTGACTAACACAGCACAGGTCTCAGACAAACCAACTGACTAACACAGGACAGGTCTCAGACAAACCAACTGACTAACACAGGACAGGTCTCAGACAAACCAACTGACTAACACAGCACAGGTCTCAGACAAACCAACTGACTAACACAGGACAGGTCTCAGACAAACCAACTGACTAACACAGCACAGGTCTCAGACAAACCAACTGACTAACACAGCACAGGTCTCAGACAAACCAACTGACTAACACAGCACAGGTCTCAGACAAACCAACTGACTAACACAGCACAGGTCTCAGACAAACCAACTGACCAACACAGCACAGGTCTCAGACAAACCAACTGACTAACACAGGACAGGTCTCAGACAAACCAACTGACTAACACAGCACAGGTCTCAGACAAACCAACTGACCAACACAGGACAGGTCTCAGACAAACCAACTGACTAACACAGCACAGGTCTCAGACAAACCAACTGACCAACACAGCACAGGTCTCAGACAAACCAACTGACGAACACAGCACAGGTCTCAGACAAACCAACTGACTAACACAGGACAGGTCTCAGACAAACCAACTGACTAACACAGCACAGGTCTCAGACAAACCAACTGACTAACACAGCACAGGTCTCAGACAAACCAACTGACTAACACAGCACAGGTCTCAGACAAACCAACTGACCAACACAGCACAGATCTCAGACAAACCAACTGACCAACACAGCACAGTTGGGTTCAGGAACACAATCTACACCCTCGTCAAACTCAATTGTAAATTGCTTTTTAAGTTCATGACTTGATTTAGACGCCCTTTTTTTGCTCATTAATTCACTAACTGATTGGAATTTAAAAGGAATTAAACTCAACTTGAAACCCATTTACAGTGAGGTTGAGAATGACACCCTTGATAAAGATGAGCCTTAAATGACTGTATAAAATGAAGAATTGAAATACTGAACTGTGCTGTATGCTGGATAAGACCATCTATTAAATGACAACAACAACAAAAACTAGAAATGTAAATAAACATTTCCCCAATGTACACCTGATGAGTCACAGAGAACCTGATGAGTCACAGAGAACCTGATGAGTCACAGAGAACCTGATGAGTCACAGAGAACCTGATGAGTCACAGAGAACCTGATGAGTCACAGAGAACCTGACCAGTCACAGAGAACCTGATGAGTCACAGAGAACCTGATGAGTCACAGAGAACCTGATGAGTCACAGAGAACCTGATGAGTCACAGAGAACCTGACCAGTCACAGAGAACCTGATGAGTCACAGAGAACCTGATGAGTCACAGAGAACCTGATGAGTCACAGAGAACCTGATGAGTCACAGAGAACCTGATGAGTCACAGAGAACCTGATGAGTCACAGAGAACCTGATGAGTCACAGAGAACCTGATGAGTCACAGAGAACCTGATGAGTCACAGAGAACCTGATGAGTCACAGAGAACCTGATGAGTCACAGAGAACCTGATGAGTCACAGAGAACCTGATGAGTCACAGAGAACCTGATGAGTCACAGAGAACCTGACCAGTCACAGAGAACCTGATGAGTCACAGAGAAGACTATAATTGGAGGAATTCGCAACTCCGATCTCACATTATATGTTGAGTGCCTTGACGCAGAGTAGCAGTTCCTCCTGTACGGGCCAAACCAACAGAGAACTAGAGACAGAGAGAGACACTGGGGCCTTTGGTGTTGACAACAAGACAGGCGTGTCATAATGAGTTAATGCATGTTGTTAGTCAAAACTAGAGGGCAAAGACCGCACGGCCACTGAAGACTGTCTTTGTTCCTAACTGTTACAACACATCATCAGGTTGAATGTTGGAAATTAGCACACTGTTAATTAACAGATAATAATGTAGCGTCCATGAGGTCAACACCGATGTCAACTGAAGGACAAGGGAGGAGCTGTAAAACAGGAATTAATGCTGTCAATCATACCATCAGTTGTACCATGTCTCCCACCTGAAGCTTTATAATAGGACTCTTATTTAATGCTTTATAATAGGACTCGTATTTAATGCTTTATAATAGGACTCTTATTTAATGCTTTATAATAGGACTCTTATTTAAGGCTTTATAATAGGACTATTACTTAATGCTTTATAATAGGACTCTTACTTAAATAATAGGACTCGTACTTAAGGCTTTATAAAAGGACTCGTACTTAATACTTTATAAAAAGAATCTTACTTAAATAATAGGACTCGTACTTAAGGCTTTACAATAGGACTCTTACTTAAATAATAGGACTCTTACTTAAGGCTTTACAATAGGACTCTTACTTAAATAATAGGACTCTTACTTAAGGCTTTATAATAGGACTTGTGCTTAAGGCTTTACAATAGGACTCTTACTTAAATAATAGGACTCTTACTTAAGGCTTTTTAATAGGACTCGTGCTTAAGGCTTTACAATAGGACTCTTACTTAAATAATAGGACTCGTACTTAAGGCTTTATAATAGGACTCTTACTTAAGGCTTTATAATAGGACTCGTGCTTACGGCTTTATAATGGGACTCGTGCTTAAGGCTTTATAATGGGACTCGTGCTTAAGGCTTTATAATGGGACTCGTGCTTAAGGCTTTATAATAGGACTCGTGCTTAAGGCTTTATAATGGGACTCGTGCTTAAGGCTTTATAATGGGACTCGTGCTTAAGGCTTTATAAGTATGCAACTTGAAGACCACATCTTTTGATTGTCTAAAAAGGTCCTAAGACCTTCTGTAGTAGAAGATGAAATGCAGCCACCGTGCAATTATATAAAACCTGTTGGGGATATTTAACTTTTGAAAGAGATTCTTGTGAGAGATTCTTGCGAGAGATTCTTGTGAGAGATTCTTGCGAGAGATTCTTGTGGGAGATTCTTGTGGGAGATTCTTGTGAGAGATTCTTGTGGGCGATTCTTGTGGGAGATTCTTGTGAGAGATTCATGTGGGAGATTCTTGTGAGAGATTCTTGTGGGAGATTCTTGTGAGAGATTCTTGTGAGAGATTCTTGTGAGAGATTCTTCCCCGCTCCCTGGGGACCCCCAACTGTTTCAGGTATATCTTCTTTTTTTTACTATTCCAGAACTAGTACACCTAATTCAACTTGTCAACTAATCATGAAGTCCTTGACTATGTGAATCAGGTGACTTAGTACAACAACACTGCGAAACGTCTTGGGGGGTCCCTGAGAAGAGGTTTGAGAACCCCTGCCCGAAGAAGCCACATCTCTCACCTAAATATTTGTAATAAAACACAGGAAATGAGAGAATGAGAGAAGGCGTGTGATTCTATGCCCTCAGGTAAAAGCTCTCTCTCTCTCTCTTTGGTGTTTTTCTTTGTTATCAGTTGGGAGAGAGGCCAGTGTGTTGGGGTTGCTGGTTGTTTGATGTGGGAGTGATTTTCTTTTCTCCCGGCACAACATGCCATAACGTAATCCTAACGTCTTGTGGGGTCGAGTAGCAGATCAGCGTGGAAAAGTAAAGGTTTTTTCCCCCCGTCAACTGCAGACGACATAAGGTGGATCTTTCTGTCTACCTATTTACCCCGGATGACCCTGACTCAGACAGGCCTTAACGAGGGGCAACACGCTCCAGACAGGCCTTAACGAGGGGCAACACGCTCCAGACAGGCCTTAACGAGGGGCAACATGCTCCAGACAGGCCTTAACGAGGGGCAACACGCTCCAGACAGACCTTAACGAAGGGCAACACGCTCCAGACAGGCCTTAACGAGGGGCAACACGCTCCAGACAGGCCTTAACGAGGGGCAACACGCTCCAGACAGGCCTTAGCGAAGGGCAACACGCTCCAGACAGGCCTTAACGAGGTGCAACATGCTCCAGACAGGCCTTAACGAGGGGCAACACGCTCCAGACAGGCCTTAACGAGGGCAACACGCTCCAGACAGGCCTTAACGAGGGGCAACACGCTCCAGACAGGCCTTAACGAGGGGCAACACGCTCCAGACAGGCCTTAACGAAGGGCAACACGCTCCAGACAGGCCTTAACGAGGGGCAACACACTCCAGACAGGCCTTTAACGAAGGGCAACACGCTCCAGACAGGCCTTAACGAGGGGCAACACACTCCAGACAGGCCTTAACGAGGGGCAACACGCTCCAGACAGGCCTTAACGAGGGGCAACACGCTCCAGACAGGCCTTAACGAGGGGCAACACGCTCCAGACAGGCCTTAACGAGGGGCAACACGCTCCAGACAGGCCTTAACGAGGGGCAACACGCTCCAGACAGGCCTTAACGAGGGGCAACACGCTCCAGACAGGCCTTAACGAGGGGCAACACGCTCCAGACAGGCCTTAACGAGGGGCAACATGCTCCAGACAGGCCTTAACGAGGGCAACACGCTCCAGACAGGCCTTAACGAGGGGCAACACGCTCCAGACAGGCCTTAACGAGGGGCAACACGCTCCAGACAGACCTTAACGAAGGGCAACACGCTCCAGACAGGCCTTAACGAGGGGCAACACGCTCCAGACAGGCCTTAACGAAGGGCAACACGCTCCAGACAGGCCTTAACGAGGGGCAACACACTCCAGACAGGCCTTAACGAGGGCAACACGCTCCAGACAGGCCTTAACGAGGGGCAACACGCTCCAGACAGGCCTTAACGAGGGGCAACACGCTCCAGACAGGCCTTAACGAGGGGCAACACGCTCCAGACAGGCCTTAACGAGGGCAACACGCTCCAGACAGGCCTTAACGAGGGGCAACACGCTCCAGACAGGCCTTAACGAGGGGCAACACGCTCCAGACAGGCCTTAACGAGGGGCAACATGCTCCAGACAGGCCTTAACGAGGGGCAACACGCTCCAGACAGGCCTTAACGAGGGCAACACGCTCCAGACAGGCCTTAACGAGGGGCAACACGCTCCAGACAGACCTTAACGAAGGGCAACACGCTCCAGACAGGCCTTAACGAGGGGCAACACGCTCCAGACAGGCCTTAACGAAGGGCAACACGCTCCAGACAGGCCTTAACGAGGGGCAACACACTCCAGACAGGCCTTAACGAGGGGCAACACGCTCCAGACAGGCCTTAACGAGGGGCAACACGCTCCAGACAGGCCTTAACGAGGGGCAACACGCTCCAGACAGGCCTTAACGAGGGGCAACACGCTCCAGACAGGCCTTAACGAGGGGCAACACGCTCCAGACAGGCCTTAACGAGGGGCAACACGCTCCAGACAGGCCTTAACGAGGGGCAACACGCTCCAGACAGGCCTTAACGAGGGGCAACACGCTCCAGACAGGCCTTAACGAGGGGCAACACGCTCCAGACAGGCCTTAACGAGGGGCAACACGCTCCAGACAGGCCTTAACGAGGGGCAACACGCTCCAGACAGGCCTTAACGAGGGGCAACACGCTCCAGACAGGCCTTAACGAGGGGCAACACGCTCCAGACAGACCTTAACGAAGGGCAACACGCTCCAGACAGGCCTTAACGAGGGGCAACACGCTCCAGACAGGCCTTAACGAAGGGCAACACGCTCCAGACAGGCCTTAACGAGGGGCAACACGCTCCAGACAGGCCTTAACGAGGGGCAACACGCTCCAGACAGGCCTTAACGAGGGGCAACACGCTCCAGACAGGCCTTAACGAGGGGCAACACGCTCCAGACAGGCCTTAACGAGGGGCAACACGCTCCAGACAGGCCTTAACGAGGGGCAACACGCTCCAGACAGGCCTTAACGAGGGGCAACACGCTCCAGACAGGCCTTAACGAGGGGCAACACGCTCCAGACAGGCCTTAACGAGGGGCAACACGCTCCAGACAGGCCTTAACGAGGGGCAACACGCTCCAGACAGGCCTTAACGAGGGGCAACACGCTCCAGACAGACCTTAACGAAGGGCAACACGCTCCAGACAGGCCTTAACGAGGGGCAACACGCTCCAGACAGGCCTTAACGAAGGGCAACACGCTCCAGACAGGCCTTAACGAGGGGCAACACGCTCCAGACAGGCCTTAACGAGGGGCAACACGCTCCAGACAGGCCTTAACGAGGGGCAACACGCTCCAGACAGGCCTTAACGAGGGGCAACACGCTCCAGACAGGCCTTAACGAGGGCAACACGCTCCAGACAGGCCTTAACGAGGGGCAACACGCTCCAGACAGGCCTTAACGAGGGGCAACACGCTCCAGACAGGCCTTAACGAGGGGCAACACGCTCCAGACAGGCCTTAACGAGGGGCAACACGCTCCAGACAGGCCTTAACGAGGGCAACACGCTCCAGACAGGCCTTAACGAGGGGCAACACGCTCCAGACAGGCCTTAACGAGGGGCAACACGCTCCAGACAGACCTTAACGAAGGGCAACACGCTCCAGACAGGCCTTAACGAGGGGCAACACGCTCCAGACAGGCCTTAACGAAGGGCAACACGCTCCAGACAGGCCTTAACGAGGGGCAACACGCTCCAGACAGGCCTTAACGAGGGGCAACACGCTCCAGACAGGCCTTAACGAGGGCAACACGCTCCAGACAGGCCTTAACGAGGGGCAACACGCTCCAGACAGGCCTTAACGAGGGGCAACACGCTCCAGACAGGCCTTAACGAGGGGCAACACGCTCCAGACAGGCCTTAACGAGGGGCAACACGCTCCAGACAGGCCTTAACGAGGGGCAACACGCTCCAGACAGGCCTTAACGAGGGGCAACACGCTCCAGACAGGCCTTAACGAGGGGCAACACGCTCCAGACAGGCCTTAACGAGGGGCAACACGCTCCAGACAGGCCTTAACGAGGGGCAACACGCTCCAGACAGGCCTTAACGAGGGGCAACACGCTCCAGACAGACCTTAACGAAGGGCAACACGCTCCAGACAGGCCTTAACGAGGGGCAACACGCTCCAGACAGGCCTTAACGAGGGGCAACACGCTCCAGACAGGCCTTAACGAGGGGCAACACACTCCAGACAGGCCTTAACGAGGGGCAACACGCTCCAGACAGGCCTTAACGAGGGGCAACACGCTCCAGACAGGCCTTAACGAGGGGCAACACGCTCCAGACAGGCCTTAACGAGGGGCAACACGCTCCAGACAGGCCTTAACGAGGGGCAACACGCTCCAGACAGGCCTTAACGAGGGGCAACACGCTCCAGACAGGCCTTAACGAGGGGCAACACGCTCCAGACAGGCCTTAACGAGGGGCAACATGCTCCAGACAGGCCTTAACGAGGGGCAACACGCTCCAGACAGGCCTTAACGAGGGGCAACACGCTCCAGACAGGCCTTAACGAGGGGCAACACGCTCCAGACAGGCCTTAACGAGGGGCAACACGCTCCAGACAGGCCTTAACGAGGGGCAACACGCTCCAGACAGGCCTTAACGAGGGGCAACACGCTCCAGACAGGCCTTAACGAAGGGCAACACGCTCCAGACAGGCCTTAACGAGGGGCAACATGCTCCAGACAGGCCTTAACGAGGGGCAACACGCTCCAGACAGGCCTTAACGAGG
Organism: Oncorhynchus keta; assembly: GCF_023373465.1. NCBI lineage: Eukaryota > Metazoa > Chordata > Actinopteri > Salmoniformes > Salmonidae > Oncorhynchus > Oncorhynchus keta. Next base: position 42,029,280 of record NC_068445.1, on the reverse strand, counting down.
GGCAACACGCTCCAGACAGGCCTTAACGAGGGGCAACACGCTCCAGACAGGCCTTAACGAGGGGCAACACGCTCCAGACAGGCCTTAACGAGGGGCAACACGCTCCAGACAGGCCTTAACGAGGGCAACACGCTCCAGACAGGCCTTAACGAGGGGCAACACGCTCCAGACAGGCCTTAACGAGGGGCAACACGCTCCAGACAGGCCTTAACGAGGGGCAACACGCTCCAGACAGGCCTTAACGAGGGGCAACACGCTCCAGACAGGCCTTAACGAGGGGCAACACGCTCCAGACAGGCCTTAACGAGGGGCAACACGCTCCAGACAGGCCTTAACGAGGGGCAACATGCTCCAGACAGGCCTTAACGAGGGGCAACACACTCCAGACAGGCCTTAACGAGGGGCAACACACTCCAGACAGGGCTAAATGAATAGCCTAATTGACAAATAATTTGCTGTGCATAGATCTCCCCTGAAACCTGGATGTTTGAGCCTTACATATAAACATGTCTAGTTAGCAACCTTGCTTTGAAGTAGCCTACCTTATCCATTTGATCCCTGATTCATTGAACGAGGGAATCACTTCATAAAGACAAAAAGGATTTGGTTGTTATGTTGAAATATTTTATATCAAAGGTGGCAACCACCCTCCAGCATAGCTACTGGGAGTGCAGGCTTTTGTTCCTGCCCTACTCTAACCACACTGTAGCCTAAACATCTGCCCTGGTCTAATCAGACTATAGCCTAAACATCAGCCCTGGTCTAACATCATCCCTGGTCTAAACACACTGTAGCCTAAACATCATCCCTGGTCTAACCACACTGTAGCCTAAACATCAGCCCTGGTCTAACCACACTGTAGCCTAAACATCTGCCCTGGTCTAACATCATCCCTGGTCTAAACACACTGTAGCCTAAACATCAGCCCTGGTCTAACATCATCCCTGGTCTAAACACACTGCAGCCAAAACATCATCCCTGGTCTAAACACACTGTAGCCTAAACATCAGCCCTGGTCTAACATCATCCCTGGTCTAAACACACTGTAGCCTAAACATCAGCCCTGGTCTAACATCATCCCTGGTCTAACCACGTTGTAGCCTAAACATCAGCTGCTCAACAGGACCTTGATAAGCAGACTTGGGTGTTTCAGGTCTGGATCAAACGCCAAGTCTGCACACTCAGCCGCTCTCCAGGCGGAGGGTTGACCACATGTTGACCACATGTTACTAACAGTCCAGTTCTACTTTGTGGGGGGTTAAGTGCTTTGATCAAGGGCACGACGGCAGGTATGTCTACATGGGATCAGACATAGGACCCTTCCAGTGTCAACAAAGCTTACTTTTTCATGTAAAGTAATAGTCATGAAAATTTGGTTAAAAATCATGGAAAATGTGTATAAACCTTTAATAGTGAATAATCAGCATCATGTCATTTGTGAATATCGGTGAACATAGTGTAATGGTAGAAGACAGCTGCTGCACTTCTTTCTTCTCAAGTTAATCAGTGCGGAGCTCAAACTATGCTCTGTTATTGTTATTTAGGGGACAACCATCCTGTGTCCTCTTTTCTAGATTAAAGTCTAAGAGTCTTGTTTGGATGTTGGAGAGTCACGAACCTGATTCTAAATGCCTGGACTATGGAGATGCTATGCTGTCCAGTCTAGGACTAGGACTAGTCTTAATGTGGGTAAACTGTCCCTAAAAGTCTCGTCTGGATGTTGGAGAGCCACAAACCTTGATCCTAAACACCTGAGCAACCATGTACCGTGAGGGAGGTGGAGAATGTCATCACTCCCTCCCTCTATCTTTCATTTCCTCTCCCACATACTTCTCTTCAGGTTAATAAATGATTAGCATTAGTAAATCCTCAGCAGGCAGCAGGAGAGTTCTTCGTTGACCCTGAGAGGGATTAAGAGGTCACAATTTACAGGTCATTGTGTTACAACTGAGCAGGAAACCACAGCATTAACTTCTCACACACACAGATTTAAACTAAACCTGTGGGGAACCATGGGAACAGTACTAGGATAGGCTGCACTTATTATTATTTTGGGTATAAAATATTAGCCAGCCTTGATCAACTAAACAAAAGCGATACCTCTAAGTTCCTATGTGACTTGGGTCTTCACATGAAGACTATCCAAAACGTTCAAGAGGAGAGCCTCAAGCGAGGTGAGAGAAGCATCGACTTGTGAAAACATGGGAATGTGTGAATGTTGAAGAACTAAGAAGCAGATTAGCCTTAAAAGCGTCTTGTGGGAGAAGAGTCGCTGTAGGCACTTCACAGTCTAAGACTTCTTAATAATTCACAAGTGGGGAAAGGAAGGGAAAGCCACAAATGGCAAGTCCTCAATAATCTATTTCAGTTCTGTGTCCTCCTGGTCTGCTGTGTTTCTGAACAGAATATTCTCCAGGCATTTACATGGGAATGCTGTGCTGCAGTGGTTCACTTCTCTACACGGGGTCCTCTCCATTGGAACGGCTGTGTACGTGCCAAGAAAGCTACTCCAGAGAAATCTACTCCATCTACTAACAGACAGTGAAAGCTACTCCAGCTACTAACAGACAGTGAAAGCTACTCCAGCTACTAACAGACAGTGAAAGCTACTCCAGCTACTAACAGACAATGAAAGCTACTCCAGCTACTAACAGACAGTGAAAGCTACTCCAGCTACTAACAGACAGTGAAATCTACTCCAGCTGCTAACAGACAGTGAAAGCTACTCCAGCTACTAACAGACAGTGAAAGCTACTCCAGCTACTAACAGACAGTGAAAGCTACTCCAGCTACGAACAGACAGTGAAAGCTACTCCAGCTACGAACAGACAGTGAAAGCTACTCCAGCTACTAACAGACAGTGAAAGCTACTCCAGCTACTAACAGACAGTGAAAGCTATTCCAGCTACTAACAGACAGTGAAAGCTACTCCAGCTACTAACAGACAGTGAAAGCTTCTCTCGCCACTAACAGACAGTGAAAGCTACTCCAGCTACTAGCAGACAGTGAAAGCTACTCCAGCTACTAACAGACAGTGAAAGCTACTCCAGCTACTAACAGACAGTGAAAGCTACTCCAGCTACTAACAGACAGTGAAAGCTACTCCAGCTACTAACAGACAGTGAAAGCTACTCCAGCTACTAACTGACAGTGAAAGCTACTTCAGCTACTAACAGACAGTGAACGCTACTTCAGCTACTAACAGACAGTGAAAGCTACTCCAGCTACTAACAGACAGTGAAAGCTACTCCAGCTACTAACTGACAGTGAAAGCTACTCCAGCTACTAACTGACAGTGAAAGCTACTTCAGCTACTAACAGACAGTGAAAGCTACTCCAGCTACTAACAGACAGTGAAAGCTACTCCAACTACTAACAGACAGTGAAAGCTACTCCAGCTACAAACAGACAGTGAAAGCTACTCCAGCTACTAACAGACAGTGAAAGCTTCTCTCGCCACTAACAGACAGTGAAAGCTACTCCAGATACTAGCAGACAGTGAAAGCTACTCCAGCTACTAACAGACAGTGAAAGCTACTCCAGCTACTAACAGACAGTGAAAGCTACTCCAGCTACTAACAGACAGTGAAAGCTACTCCAGATACTAACAGACAGTGAAAGCTACTCCAGCTACTAACTGACAGTGAAAGCTACTTCAGCTACTAACAGACAGTGAACGCTACTTCAGCTACTAACAGACAGTGAAAGCTACTCCAGCTACTAACAGACAGTGAAAGCTACTCCAGCTACTAACTGACAGTGAAAGCTACTTCAGCTACTAACAGACAGTGAAAGCTACTCCAGCTACTAACAGACAGTGAAAGCTACTCCAGCTACTAACATACAGTGAATTTCAGGCTTATGCAGGCTGTTTGAAACAGTAAGTGGTCTGAGGTTGTGCTAGTGGACTCTTTCACTCTCTTTCTCACTTTCTCTCTCTGAGGTTGCTAGTGGACTCTCTCACTCTCTTTCTCTCTTTCTCTCTCTGAGGTTGCTTGTGGACTCTCACTCTCTTTCTCACTTTCTCTCTCTGAGGTTGCTAGTGGACTCTTTCACTCTCTTTCTCACTTTCTCTCTCTGAGGTTGCTAGTGGACTCTCTCACTCTCTTTCTCTCTTTCTCTCTCTGAGGTTGCTTGTGGACTCTCACTCTCTTTCTCACTTTCTCTCTCTGAGGTTGCTAGTGGACTCTTTCACTCTCTTTCTCACTTTCTCTCTCTGAGGTTGCTAGTGGACTCTCTCACTCTCTTTCTCACTTTCTCTCTTTCTCTCTCTGAGGTTGCTAGTGGACTCTCACTCTCTTTCTCACTTTCTCTCTCTGAGGTTGCTAGTTGATTTCCATCATGCTTTCAGAGGTAAACACGGAGGTATTCAAGCACAGCTAGGATGAGTTCATTCCAACAGAAAATAGTACCACTTCAGCTCCAAGTTCATTTTGGATTATGTTGCACAAACAAGGACCTTTGTTTTGACTTGTTGAACAAGGCTAGAGGGTGAGGTGCCCCAATTTGAACCCATACCTTTCATATTAACTGTTTAGAATTTTACATGAAAGAAAAAACTAACATGGAACATAGCATCGCAGATAAACAACTGTAGCACTGCAGAAATAGAACAATAGAAATAGAACAATTCTAAGCAGGAGTGGACAGGACTATGACCAACAACGCTTTATGCTGTACTGCTCCTTCAAGACAGGTGATCTTACTACCTGTCCAGGGGTAACTACTCCCCCTCTTCAGTCATTCTCCAGCAGGCAGGCAGGCAGGCAGGCAGGCAGACAGACAGACAGACAGACAGACAGACAGACAGACAGACAGACAGACAGACAGACAGAGTTAAGCTAGTTTAACTCCCTATCGCTCTCTCTCTGTCTCTCTCTCTATCTCTCTCCCCCTCATTCTCTCTCTTTCTCCCCCTCCTCCCTCTCTTTCTCCCCCTCCTCCCTCTCTTTCTCCCCCTCATTCTCTCTCTTTCTCCCCCTCCTCCCTCTCTTTCTTTCTCCCCCTCCTCCCTCTCTTTCTCCCCCTCCTCCCTCTCTTTCTCCCCCTCCTCCCTCTCTTTCTCCCCCTCCTCCCTCTCTTTCTCCCCCTCCTCCCCTCTTTCTCCCCCTCCTCCTCTCTTTCTCCCCCTCCTCCCTCTCTTTCTCCCCCTCCTCCCTCTCTTTCTCCCCCTCCTCCCTCTCTTTCCCCCTCCTCTCTCTCTTTCTCCCCCTCCTCCCTCTCTTTCTCCCCCTCCTCCCTCTCTTTCTCCCCCTCCTCCCTCTCTTTCTCCCCCTCCTCCCTCTCTTTCTCCCCCTCCTCCCTCTCTTTCTCCCCCTCCTCCCTCTCTTTCTCCCCCTCCTCCCTCTCTTTCTCCCCCTCCTTCTCTCTCTTTCTCCCCCTCCTCCCTCTCTTTCTCCCCCTCCTCCCTCTCTTTCTCCCCCTCCTCCCTCTCTTTCCCTCCCTCTCTTTCTCCCCCTTCTCCCTCTCTTTCTCCCCCTCCTCTCTCTCTTTCTCCCCCTCCTCCCTCTCTTTCTCCCCCTCCTCCCTCTCTTTCTCCCCCTCCTCCCTCTCTTTCTCCCCCTCCTCCCTCTCTTTCTCCCCCTTCTCCCTCTCTTTCTCCCCCTCCTCCCTCTCTTTCCCCCCTTCTCCCTCTTTCTCCCCCTCCTCCCTCTCTTTCTCCCCCTCCTCTCTCTCTTTCTCCCCCTCCTCCCTCTCTTTCTCCCCCTCCTCCCTCTCTTTCTCCCCCTCCTCTCTCTCTTTCTCCCCCTCCTCCCTCTCTTTCTCCTATTCTTTCTCTCATTCTCCACCCACACCTTCTCAAGATCAAGTTCAATGTATATGTATTGTCCCAACTCGGAAATGTGTTGATCAGTCAGAGTTCAACAAAACTAAAAAACTAAAGAAAACTTTAAAAACAGTGACAACCAATATACTCTCTCGTCCTGTCACTTTCTCTCAAATCTCTTCCCTGTTGTACTTGTTCCCTGTCAACTCCTGTAGTTTTTAAATCTCTCTTTCCCTCTCTCTCTCCCCTCCTTCCCTCTCTCTCTCTCTCTCTTGTCCTCTCTCTTCTCACCATCCCGCTCTCTTCCCTCCATCCATCTCTCTCTCCAGCAGTCCATGTCTTCTCTCCAAGGTAGGGTTGCAAAGCTACAAGTAATTTACAAAATGTACCAGAATCTTCAGTAATTTGGGGAATTAGCAGAAAATCTATTGCATTATATTGTAATGTATTAAACTTACAAAAATGAACAATATACAATTAATTATTCATTTACTTTACACTGAACAAAAATATAAATGCAAAGTGTGAAGTGTTGAACTAAAATAAAGTAAAATAAAAGATACCAGAAATGTTCCGTACCCACAAAAAGCTTATTTCTCTAAAATGTTGTTGACAGATTTGTTTACATCCCTGTTCGTGAGCATTTCTCCTTTGCCAAGATAATCCATCCACCTGAAAGGTGTGGCATATCAGCAAGCTGATTAAACAGTATGATCATTACACAGGTGCACCTTGTGCTGGGGACAATAAAGGGCCACTGGAAAATGTGCAGTTGTCACAGTTTTGAGGGAGCGTGCAATATTGGCATGATGACTGCAGGAATGTCCACCAAAGCTGTTGCCAGAGAATTTGATGTAAATCTCTGTACACTAAGCCGGGATCATCTGAGACCAGCAACCTGGAGAGCTGATGAAACTGTGGGTTTGTGAAACCAAAGAATTTCTGCACAAACTGTCAGAAACCATCTCAGGGAAGCTCATCTGCGTGCTCGTCAACCTCACCAGGGTCTTGACCTGACTGCAGTTAAGTGTTGTAACTGACTTCAGTAGGCAAATGCTCACCTTCGAGGGCCACTGGCACACATGATAATGCACGGCCCCATGTCACAAAGATCTGTACACAATTCCTGGAAGCTGAAAGTGCCCCAGTTCTTCAATGGCCTGCATACTCATCAGACATGTCACTCATTGAGCATGTTTGGGATGCTGTGGATCAACGTATAAGACAGAGTGTTCCAGTTCCCTCCAATATCCAGCAACTTCGCACAGCCATTGAAGAGGAGTGGGACAAGATACCAAAGGCCACAATCAACAGCCTGATCAACTCTATGTGAAGGAGATGTGCTGCATGAGACAAATGGTCACACCAGATACTGACTGGTTCTCTGATCCACGCCCCTCACCTTTTTGTTAAGGTATCTGTGACCAACAGATGCATATCTGTATTCCCAGTCATGTGAAATCCATAGATTATAGCCTAAGTAATTGACTCAGTAAAATCTTTGAAATTGTTGCATGTTGCGTTTATATTTAACTCCAGTGTACGTGTGTCCATATTGTCCATGAGTTTCTAGTAAAAACAAACAAATAGCCTAATTAATAACGAAAAAACAACATTTACTCAACAATGGCATTCAACTCGTCCAACTATTGACTTTTTTCACAACTGCACGTTGTTTGAACCAAAAACATTGTCAACAAATACATATTGACAAAATAACTACGTGTGTATTTCCATCAGTGAATATCTTTGGTGTTTCAGCATTAAACATCCGTTATACTGTATATATATTTATCTATATATATATATATATATATAAATATATATATATATAAAGGATGTTTCATGCTGAAACACCAAAGATATTCACTGATGGGTTATATGTAGGATAATGTTTAACAGCTTTGTTATTTCTTATTTATAATCTTCTTTATATTATTCCATATATTTTACATGTGATTAGGCCACACAGAGGGACAGAGATAATTACAGACACCTGAAGGGTTACTAGACACATTGTGATAGATTACATACAATCCTTGAAAGACAATTCTGGGAGTTTTACTGGTAAACGTCCCCGTAATATATCCTCCCTTTGTAAGGTTACTCCAGAGTACAGGAAGGCCTGATAGGGCTTGTTCTCTGATCACATGGGGGGTTAGGGCCTTGAGCCCCTGGGACTGCCCCAGCCTGAAACATCAGTCACTGGTGCTGCCACACACACACACACACACACACACACACACACACACACACACACACACACACACACACACACACACACACACACACACACACACACACACACACACACACACACACACACACACACACACACACACACACACACACACACACGGCGACCCCACTGCCGTCACTTATCTCCAGCAGGGCTCCAGTATTAATCCAGTCAGTTCCCATATATACAGATTCTCTTCAGCTCAGCTCTGTGACAGTCCGATCCTGTTAACTCTTAACGTCATTCTCAACGTCACCATGCCCATGTCTATGGATTTCCTCTAAATGTGCATTTTGAACGGGCTGAAAGTCATACTTAAGCATCAAAGGCCTTCAGGGGAACAATGTTGCTAGATATGTATTTCCATGTTTTGGATGTTCCTCCTGGCGTAACGGTGTGACTTAGGCAGCCGGTTTAAACATATTAATGTCTTAAAGCAACTCTTCTGTGAAAATCTCCCTTTTATAAGTTCATATTGTGTTAACTTATACCCCAAAATAATGTTGTTATAAATAAATAAATTGGAGGGAAACAAAAACACTTCAAAAACCCCTGAAACAGTTCCTTTTTTTAATTTAAATTCTCCGGTGGAGAAAAGGATCCTTCATGAGACTTGGGAAGACACGAGCTTACGGCACACGAGCTCGCTAGCTAGCAAACCGCGAGCAATTCACAGAGATTCGTATTGTTGCGTAGGACAGCGCCTATGCAACAATATCTTCAGTGACTTTCTATTTCAAATTATGTGGTTTGTAAGAGTTGGCCCTGCTGGCTGTTTAGAAGCAGTTAACATGCTAACGTTAGCTAGCATGCTAACATTAGCTAATGTTAGCTAGCTAGGCAACAAGACAGCAAGTCGAAGTAGATCCTCCATACAACAACAATATCGCCATTGACTTACTCTTTTAAATACTTTGGATTGTAGCTTAATGTTTTATGTCAAGAGGAAACCTAATTGGCTGTTATTGACTGATATAGGTAGCAGTAGTAGCTAGCTAGCTTCACAACTAGCTTGTTAGGTAGCCAACAACAAAAATATCAGGATTATAGTGACAAAGCACCCTAGTAGTTCCATTGTGCATTTCCAAATCCTGAATCCAATCCATCCATAATATTTTATAATATTTGACTTGGTGCAGCCGGTAGTGATTCGTGGGTTGACTGATAACCCACAGTCCATGCAGTTATATCAACGGGGCGGGTGAGTTGAGGGTCATGAAATATTGTGTGGATGAAAGGCGGGTGGGTGGCGGGCAGGTGATAAAGAGAAAACAATGAATTAAAAATCAATAAATTAATCATTCTTGTGCAATTCATATCTATATTGAGGTATTTCTTTCCTTATGTTTTACCTGACATTAGTGCGTAAGCCTTTTAGCTTTAGGGCCTAACAGCACGTGCGCCATATACACACCAATCGCCAAATGCTTTTGGAAACTTGGGCTGATAAAGTTAACATCGATCCACTGAGGCAAAAAGGACTATGTCGGAGTTGAATTCAATAAGAGAAAAGCTGCACCACCCTCTGGAGAGCCCTGCGGTTGCAGGCGGTGCAGTTGCCGTACCAGGCGGTGATACAGCCCAACAGGATCCTCTCAATTGTGCATCTGTTAAAGTTTGTGACGGTTTTAGGTGCCAAGCCAAGAGGTGCTGTTACACCTTCTCCACCACACAGTCTGTGTGGGTGGACCATTTCAGTTTGTCAGTGATGTGTACGCCGAGGAACTTGAAGCTTTCCACCTTCTCCACTGCGGTCCCGTCGATGTGGATAGGACCGTGCTGACTGTTGGACTGTTGGGAAAGCATTCCTCATGAAGCTGGTTGAGAGAATGCCAAGAGTGTGCAAAGCTGTCGTCAAGGAAAAAGCTGGCTATTTGAAGAATCTCAAATATAAAATATATTTAGATTTATTTAGTACTTTTTTTGGTTCCTACATGATTCCATATGTGTTATTTCATAGTTTTGATGTCTTCATTATTATTCTACAATGTATAAAATAGTACAACAAAAAAAAAAATATATATATATATATACATCTTAAAACCTTAAATGAGTAGGTGTTGTACAACTTTTGACCAGTAGTGTACAGTCAGACCTTTCACTGACATCACCAACACATCAAGAAAGAAAGATCTCAGTTGTTTTTGTACAGCAGCCTACAGCTCTTCTGCTCTTGATTCATTGGTGTCCCTTCCTGCTGTTATCGATGGTTCTATTCTTAAAGTGCCCTACATTTGGACCCCTTACAGGGAGGATGACTTGCAATGCCAGGAATGCCTGCTCTGAGGCACTAGTGATATATTTGGACTTGCATGGTGCTGGCTGTCTCTGTGTTGCTGTAAAGTAGCGCAGGGCAACTTTACAGTACAGTACGGCAGTATGTCAGGCCAGTACAACAGGCCTCATGTAAGGTATGGCTACTCCTTGTGAGAGTGGTAGGTACAGTGCACGCAGGTTGACACGGGTTGACGTTTATTTTCATGAATCTGGAAAGTTTTGTTTTTGTGTATCATACGTTCGGTTTACTAGCTTCAAACAGCTTAAAATAAAATATTTTTAGTTCTGAAAAATATATTTCACAGCATTTTAGATAATACAATGAATCTGTACACTACACTTGCTTGTTTTTGTTACATGAACTGAAATTAAGGGGAACTATTAGAATGTTTGCAACCAGGAAATGGTGAAGCGATTTCTGCATAGTGCATTTGTAAAGGTTTTGTGTGAGCAGTGTTTTGCCACATCAAGCTGCCAAAGGAACCTGAAACACACCACAGTGAAACACACACATACTCCTACCTCAAAACACATCCTTTGTACGTCTTTGTTCTTTGGTTATTTTGATGTGCAAATGCCTTGACCGGAGACTTCAACAAAACTCTTTGAGTTTCTCAGGGCTTCCATTAGGATGCGCTTCCACTTTAATCTATGTATGTGTGGTTTTCTTCCGGTAGTACCCAGGTCCAATTCCAGGTGTTGAGCTAGTTGTCCTCTTTGAACTCCAGAAGGGCCTCTTCCTGACTGTGTTAGAACATGCTCAGACCTACCAGCTACACCAGTCCCCACCCTCCTTCCTCTTGTTACTCATTCCCCTTCTCCTCGTCTCCCCCCCACCTCTCCTACTCATCCTTCTTCCTGTTCTCCTCTCCCACGTCCCACTCTTCAACCACTACTTCCACCTCCATCTCTCCACCTGCCTCTCTCCACCTCCCTCTCTCCACCTGCCTCTCTCCACCTCCCTCTCTCCACCTGCCTCTCTCCACCTCTCTTTCCTCACTGAAGTGAACTGAAGTGAAAATGATAGAATGGGTGATCTGTGCCCCAACTGCAGTGTTCTTAGAGCTTATATGAGGGGAGAACGAGAGAGAAAGAAAGGGATAGAAAGGAGAGAGAGAGAGAGAGAGAGACACAGAGAGACAGCGACAGAGAGAGAGAGAGAGAGAGAGAGAGAGAGAGAGAGAGAGAGAGAGAGAGAGAGACACAGAGAGACAGCGACAGAGACAGAGAGAGAGAGAGAGAGAGGCACACAGAGAGACAGCGACAGAGACAGAGAGAAAGGGATAGAAAGGAGAGAGAGATACACTGAGAGACAGCGACAGAGACAGAGAGAAAGAGAGAGAGAGAGAGAGAGAGAGAGAGAGAGAGAGAGAGAGAGAGAGAGAGAGAGAGAGAGAGAGAGAGAGAGAGAGAGAGAGAAAGAGACACAGAGAGACAGCGACAGAGACAGAGAGAAAGAGAGACACAGAGACACAGAGACCGACAGAGACAGAGAGAGAGAGAGAGACAGAGAGAGAGAGAGAGAGAGAGAGAGAGAGAGAGAGAGAGAGAGAGAGAGAGAGAGAGAGAGAGAGAGAGAGAGAGAGAGAGAGAGAGAGAGAGAGAGAGAGAGAGAGAGAGAGAGAGAGAGAGAGAGAGAGAGACAGAGAGACAGAGAGACAGCGACAGAGACAGTGACAGAGAGAGAGAGACACACACAGAGAGACGGCGACAGAGACAGAGAGAGAGAGAGAGACACAGAGAGACAGAGACAGAGACAGAGAGAAAGGGATAGAAAGGAGAGAGAGATACACTGGGAGACAGCGACAGAGACAGAGAGAAAGAGAGACACAGAGACACAGAGACCGACAGAGACAGACAGAGAGAGAGAGAGAGAGAGAGAGAGAGAGAGAGAGAGAGAGAGAGAGAGAGAGAGAGAGACACAAAGAGACAGCGACAGAGACAGAGAGAAAGAGAGACACAGAGACACAGAGGCACAGAGACATCGACAGAGAGAGAGAGAGGGAGAGAGAGAGAGAGAGAGAGAGAGAGAGAGAGAGAGAGAGAGAGAGAGAGAGAGAGAGAGAGAGAGAGAGAGAGAGAGAGAGAGAGAGAGAGATTTATGCTTATTTATTTTATCTTGTGTCCTTTAATTATTTGTACATTGTGTATATATATATATATATATATATATATATATAATATGACATTTGTAATGTCTTTACTGTTTTGAAACTGTTGTATGTGTAATGTTTACTGTTAATTTTTGTTGTTTTTCACTTTATATATTCACTTTGTATGTTGTCTACCTCACTTGCTTTGGCAATGTTAACACATGTTTCCCATGCCAATAAAGCCCTTGAATTGAATTGAATTGAATTGAGAGAGAGAGAGAGAGAGAGAGAGAGAGAGAGAGAGAGAGAGAGAGAGACACAAAGAGACAGCGACAGAGACAGAGAGAAAGAGAGACACAGAGACACAGAGACACAGAGACATCGACAGAGACAGAGAGAGAGAGAGAGACACAGAGAGACAGCGACAGAGACAGAGAGAGAGAGAGACAGAGACATCGACATCGACAGAGAGAGAGAGAGAGAGAGAGAGAGAGAGAGAGAGCAAAAGAGAGAGACAGAGAGACACAGAGACACAGAGACACAGAGAGACAGTGACAGAGAGAGATAGACAGAGAGAGCAAAAGAGAGAGAGAGAGAGAGAGAGAGACAGTTAACTCTAACCTGACTGTAATTATGTTGATCACACAGTGGTGCAAGCCGTATTAAACCTGTGTGCCTGGGAACCACAATTCTATCCCTGAGAACTGTGTTTAACCGTGTTTTTAATAAGAGAGATGAACAGTTGTTTCAGGGGGAGAAAAGTAGGGTAACTAAAGTAACAACTGTGTCTGTAATAATGACATGGCTTGTTTCCTCAGAAGGTATTCAGGACATACAGAAGAACACACCTCCCTCTTAATAACCTCTTACGGATCCACCCATTTTTGTCAATTTTAGCCAAAAATGGCATACCTAAATCTAACTGCCTGTAGCTCAGGACCTGAAGCAAGGATATGCATATTCTTGGCACCATTTGAAAGGAAACACTTTGAAGTTTGTGGAAATGTGAAATGAATGTAGGATAATATAACACATTAGATCTTGTAAAAGATAATGTACACTCTTAACTTCTCTACACCTTCTCTTAACTTCTCTACACCTTCTCTTAACTTCTCTACACCTTCTCTTAACTTCTCTACACCTTCTCTTAACTTCTCTACACCTTCTCTTAACTTCTCTTAACTTCTCTACACCTTCTCTTAACTTCTCTTAACTTCTCTACACCTTCTCTTAACTTCTCTACACCTTCTCTTAACTTCTCTTAACTTCTCTACACCTTCTCTTAACTTCTCTACACCTTCTCTTAACTTCTCTACACCTTCTCTTAACTTTTCACACAAGCAGGGCTCCTGCCATTCTCTGCGAAGTAAGAAGGAGTATTTTTACTTTCTTAGATGGGGTCTGAAAACTATACATCTATGGACAGACCCAGATCATCCCTGGACAGACCCAGACCATCCCTGGACAGACCCAGACCATCCCTGGATAGACCCAGACCAGCTTTGGACAGATCCAGACCAGCCCTGGACAGACCCAGACCAGCCCTGGACAGACCCAGACCAGCCTTGGACAGACCCAGACCAGCCCTGGACAGGCCCAGACCAGCCCAGGACAGACCCAGACCAGCCCTGGACAGACCCAGACCAGCCTTGGTCTATTTATGAACATGAATGATGTTTTGGTAAAAAAAATCAAGTTGAATGAGTTTATAGCAAATACATTCAACATAAATAGCAATAATGACAAAGCACATACAGAGTGAAAAGAGAGGCAAGAGCAACCAATCAATGATACAATACAAACCA